>NC_049902.1:15710240-15922161 GCF_001411555.2 Juglans regia | reverse complement strand
GAGGAGTACGGGGGTCGGATGGATTTGTGATTGGAGTTGTTGGTTTGATTGGATTGGATTGGTTATTGGTTATTGATGGATTTTGGATTGGTTGGTTCATGTACATTTCATGGTTTCATGCATGTTTATGTTTGTAAAGGAAAACTGGGTTTTCGTGTTTTGCATTCATGTTCATGTGTTTATGAAAACTGGGTTTTCATGTGAATGATTTGTTGGGTGCGTGCGTATCACGACTCCAAGCCGAGATGGGGCATTATCTCGGTGGAGCTCCTCTGGTTACTCGGGAGCGGAATAAACTGAGTAACGTCCCCTGGATTGTCGCTGGGCGACAATGGGATCGGACGAGAGATTCGTGCCGACTCCGTGGTCCTTCTGCTGGCGGGGACTAGAGGATGTCTGGCCATGTACGCGCTGGGCGCGGAACTGGGCATCGCTCGTTGCGTAGTGGGTGCTCGGCCATGTACGCGCTGGGCGCGGAACTGGGCATCGCTACGAAGCCAGGACGTGCGGATGGTCCCTAGGGGAGGCCATGGTGCATAGGGTATTGACGGATTAAATGGACTATTTTCTGGGAAAATAGTGTGAGTTGGATTTTGTGTAAATCATTTTCTGGGAAAATGTTTTACGGATTATTTTTGGGCCAAATGAGATTTTTGGCGTGTGTTGGAAAATTATCATTTTCGGGGAAAATGATGTTTTGAGGAAAAATGCATATTTCATCATATGCATGCATGTTGGTTGTATTAAATGCATTTTATTCCTGAGATTATTTTTGGGTTATACTTACCTGCGGTACCATTCTGTGGTAACGCAGATTTTGATGCAGATGAGGAGGAGGAGGGTGAGCCTGAGGAGACGGCTCCGCCCGAGGAGTGATCTGGGATCACTGTTTTTGTTATTGAATTTTACCCTTTGTATTTTTGGGACATGTGTTAACTTTATTTTGGATGACTGTATAACTACTTTTAAAACTTTACTGATGTTTACTTGTATTTAAATTCTGGTACTTAGTTGACTAATCCGCTGCGTTGTTGTTGTACACCGTTGCATGTACACACACTTGGCACTTTCGTTGGGATGTGTGACCGTGTTGTCATCGTCCCGGCGTCTCGATTCCCGTGTTTTCCTTACATGGGGGGTCGGGGGCGCCACAGGTAGTATTAGAGCAGTTCAGCTCTGGGTAAAACCACATGTCCCTTAGGATAGTACCAGAAATTATTTTATTGTTTTAAAATAATTTTTTAAAGTGTTGTAAGTTAAATGATTATTTTAAAAATAAATATGTGTTATTATGAGTTTATTGTTGTTTTATTTTATGTTAATTGATGTTATTTAATTTAATTTTATCTTATTGTATTTTTGTGTTGCTTTGGTTGAGTTTGGTTTTATCTGGATTTAAGCGGGGTTGGAGGTTGCTCTATGACAGGACTATGGTGAGACCAAGAAGGCAAGCTAATGTGCCCGAAGATGAGCTATCCAGGGGTGAAAGAGACGATGCCATTGCAAGGGCGTTGAATAGGATGTCAGACTTGTACGAGCAGAATTTCCGACCGCCGCAAGGAGATCTAAATAGAGCGGTCCAAGTGGGGTGCACCTATGAGCGCTTCCTGGCGCATAGGACTCCTGCCTTTACTGGGGAAGAGGATCCAATGCGAGCTAGGAGGTGGATTCTAGATTTGGAAAGGACCTTTGAAGTCTGTGGGTGTACTGAGGTCCAGATGGTTTTGTATGCAAGTTATATGCTACAAGGTGAAGCAGCATACTGGTGGGAGACCAAGCGGTCACTCCTAGAAATGGAGTTCGGATCCTTGGCTGCTGTGTCCTGGCAGCGGTTTAAAAAGGAATTTGATGATCGATACTTTCCTGTTTCAGTGAGAAGGCAGAAGGCTCGGGAGTTTAATAATTTGGTTCAAGGAGGTATGACGGTCGAGCAATATGCAACGAAATTTATGGAGCTTGGACGGTTCGCTCCTCACCTCATTGCCACCGAAGAGCTGCAGGTGGAGCGTTTTATGGAGGGTCTGCGCCCTGAAGTACGCAGACAAGTGGCTTGTCTCCAGATTGTGGAATTTCAGAAGCTGGTAGACTTGGCCAGTATCGCAGAGCGCGAGAATAGCTTTGTAGTGGGCTCCCCTCCAGGTCAGAAAAGACGGAGTTATCTTGGTGAAGGAAGCAGTTCTGGATCGCCACAGAAATTTGTTCAGAGGACCGGGACCCGTCCACAGACAACCTCCGGTGTTCGTGCAGGAGGCCGGACTCCAGTATGCCCGAGATGTAGTAGAGCCCATGAGGGTGATTGTGGTCAAAGGGGCATTCAGTGTTTTAGATGTGGCCAGCCGGGTCACTTTGCTCGGGAGTGTCCCAGTCTAGTTCAAGGAGGTCAAGGAGGACGAGGAGGTCATCGAGGTGGAAGGGGCAACCAGAGACAGTTGGTACAAGCCCGAGTTTATGCGATGACTCCTGGCGACGTGGATTATGAGGCTCCAGAGACCCATGATGCTGGAGTGATTACTGGTATGTATGTAGTTATTTTATTTGGGTTTATTGTTTGGTGTGGTTGGGTTTTTTGAATTTGTTTGGTGGTTGTGTTGCATCAGGAAGAGTTCGTCTATATGATTTTTATGCTTGTACTTTGTTTGATTCTGGGGCGTCCCAATCTTTTGTGTCTGCCACGTTTGCACGAATGTGCAATTTGGTTACGGAACCTCTACCACAATCCTTAGTTGTGGCTCTTCCTAATGGCGAGATCGTGTGTAGCTCCAAGGTTGCTTTGGGTTGTCCTTTGGATCTTGGTGGAAGGATTTTGGATGCGGATTTGATTGTATTCAAGTTGCTTGGTTTTGATATAATTTTGGGTATGGATTGGCTGTATCGTTATTCTGCGAATATTGATTGTAGAAGACGAGTAATTGGTTTTCAACTTTCGGATGAGGATTATTTAGAATTCGTGGGAAGTAAGTTAAAGGCAAGACCATCAGTTATATCAGCAGTTCAAGCTAAGAAAGATATAGCTTGTGGGGCAGATGCTTTTTTGGTCCAAGTCGTGTCTACACCATCTGAGAAGAAATCTTTAGCGGATATTCCAGTGGTGGAAGAATTTCCCGATGTGTTCGTGGATGAGTTACCTGGATTGCCTCCCGTTCGTGACATGGAATTTGTTATTGATCTGGAACCCGGGGCGGCTCCTGTGCATAAGGCTCCTTACTGCATGGCACCGGCCGAGTTAAAAGAGTTGAAGACTCAATTACAAGAATTGGTTGACAAATGATTTATTCAGCCTAGTACTTCGCCATGGGGAGCACCTGTATTGTTTGTCAAGAAGAAAGATGGTACTCTCAGAATGTGTATAGACTATCGGGAGCTTAACAAGGTGACTATCAAGAACAAGTACCCTCTTCCAAGAATTGATGATCTATTTGATCAGCTTCAGGAAGCAGCTGTCTTTTCAAAGATTGACTTGAGATCAGGGTACTATCAGCTGAGGATAAGGGATAAGGACGTGCCCAAGACTGCTTTCAGGACGAGGTATGGCCATTATGAATTTAAGGTGATGTCTTTTGGGTTAGCGAACGCTCCAGCCGCTTTTATGGATTTAATGAATCGGGTGTTTCGACCCTTTTTGGACTCTTTTGTGGTGGTGTTTCTTGACGACATTCTGATTTATTCCCGAGACTTGGAAGAGCATGCTTGTCACCTTCGTCTGGCGCTTGGGAAATTAAGAGAGCATCAATTGTACGCTAAGTTGAGCAAGTGTGAATTCTGGTTAGAAGAAGTTAAGTTTCTTGGACATGTGATTTCTCAAGAAGGGGTGGCTGTAGATCCTAGTAAAGTAGAAGCTGTTTTGTCATGGCCTCGCCCTTCAACAGTTCGTGAGATACGAAGTTTCTTGGGACTTGCCGGTTACTATCGAAGATTTGTGGAAGGTTTTTCTCGACTATCAGGACCTCTCACTGCCTTGACTAGGAAGAATACGGAGTTTGTATGGTCTGACAAATGTGAGAGAAGTTTTCAAGAGTTGAAGAGAAGATTGACAATGGCACCTGTTTTGGCACTTCCAGAGCCACACAAGCCATTTGTGATTTTTAGTGATGCATCCAAATTCGGGTTGGGATGCGTTCTTATGCAAGAGGGACGGGTTGTTGCTTATGCATCTCGTCAGCTGAAAATTCATGAAAGGAATTATCCCACACATGATTTGGAGTTGGCGGCAATAGTTTTTGCTCTTAAGATTTGGCGGCATTATCTGTATGGTGAAGCCTGTGAAGTTTATACTGATCACAAGAGCTTGAAGCATCTGTTTACTCAGAAGAATCTCAATATGAGACAGAGGCGGTGGTTAGAGCTGATTAGCGACTATCAATGTGAGATCAAGTATCATCCAGGAAAGGCGAATTTAGTCGCTGATGCTTTGAGTAGGAAATCTCAACAAGTGGATGAAGCAGAGTCATCGGATTTGGACTCTCTCCTTTGTGGAATGAGGAGACTTCTTATCGAGAGTTCACAGCAAGAGGAATTGTTATCGTCAGTCTTGGATGTCCGAGTAGTGGATTTTGAAGAATTGAAGACTCTTCAAAGAAGGGATCCTACATTGTTAGCTATCAGGAAAAGAGTCAGGAAGTCTAGAGGACCCTTGCATTACAGCTTGGATAAGGATGGTATTCTTCGGTTTCGGGATCGTAGAGTGATTCCCCGAGATTCTGAATTTAAAGAGCGGATTTTGGCAGAAGCCCATGCGGCTCCTTATTCAGTTCATCCAGGAAGCACGAAGATGTATCGAGATTTAAAGAGGAATTTCTGGTGGGAAGGAATGAAGTTGGACATCGCTTTGTTTATTGAGAAATGTGACACGTGTCGTCGAGTAAAGGCTGAGCATCAAAGACCTGCTGGTAGACTTCAACCTCTCCCTATTCCTGAGTGGAAGTGGGATGATATTTCTATGGATTTTGTTGTGGGTTTACCGAGGACTCCTAGTGGGAAGAACTCAATTTGGGTGATTGTTGATCGGTTGACCAAGAGTGCCCATTTCTTGCCTGTTAATAATACTGACTCTTTGGGTAAGTTGACTCGATTATATGTCAAGGAGATAGTGCGTTTGCATGGAGTACCCAAGAGTATCGTGTCAGATCGGGACCCGCGGTTTACGTCCCATTTTTGGAAGAGCTTGCAGGCGGCTTTAGGCACTAAGTTGAAGTTTACTAGTGCATATCACCCTCAAACAGACGGTCAATCAGAGCGTACTATTCAGACTCTGGAGGATATGTTGCGGTCTTGTGTCATAGGATTTCAAGGAAGTTGGGAGAATCATCTACCGCTTATTGAATTCTCTTATAATAACAGTTTTCATTCTTCCATCCAGATGGCCCCGTATGAAGCTTTGTATGGAAGGAAGTGTAGATCACCCTTGTGTTGGGATGAAGTCGGCGAGAGTAAAGTAATTGGGCCTGAGATAATTCAAGAAATGAAGGACCAAGTTCAGTTTATAAGGACTAAAATGGCAGAAGCGCAAAGTCGCCAGAAGAGTTACGCAGATACAAGAAGAAGAGACTTATCCTTTGAAGAAGGTGATTGGGTTTATCTTAAAGTCTCTCCTATGAAAGGTGTTAAGCGCTTTGGTAAGAAAGGAAAGCTTAGTCCAAGATATGTTGGCCCTTTTCAGATCGTAGAGAAAGTTGGGCTTGTTGCTTATAGAGTTGCCTTGCCGGATTATTTTGGGGATGTTCATGATGTGTTTCATGTGTCTTCGTTGAAGAAGAGTTTTGGACAGCAAGAGCCACGTTTTGTTGACCCTGAACGCATTCAACTTCAGCCTAACCTTACTTATGAAGTTGCCCCGACGCAGATTGTAGATTGGAAAGAGCAAAGATTAAGGTCCAAGACAATACCTATGGTGAAAGTGTCATGGGGTGATCCGTTGGCTCAAGATTTCTCTTGGGAAAGAGAAGCCGACATGAGGGAGCATTATCCTTACTTGTTTGTTTGATTTTGACGGTATGTTCTAAGTATGCTCTCGGTTGAATCTTGTTCCTGTCTTAGTTTAATGTTTGACCTTGCTAATTTCGAGGACGAAATTTTTTTTAAGGGGGGGAGGATGTAACACCCCGTATTTTAGTGTATTTTTATTGAATGATTATTTTTATGTTATTCAAAAAATTATTCTTTTGTTTTAAAATTACTGGATTTTAATTGGGTTATTTTTAGGATTTTTAACTTGGTGAAAATTATTTTTATGTGCTTTCTTAATATTTATTTATTGTTATGTATTTAAATTGCTTTTAATATTTAAATTAATACTGTGAGATTTAATTATTTCAATTTGACTTTACCATTACGTTTAAATTATTTTATTTAATTTGTGGTTTTAAAATCATTTCCGTTGGATCATTTTCGTGACCCAAGTTATGAGGATTGGACCTCATTTCTTTTCCCTCTTTTTCTTTCCTCTCCTTTTCTTTTCCTTCTTTTTTCTTTTTCTCCTTATTTTCCTTCGGTCTTCTTTCTTTCCCGCGCGACCCAACTCTCTTCTCTCTCCCCGTGCGACTTCGGCCTCCACCCCAGCCCGCCGCCGTCGAGCCGCCGTGGTCGACACCGCCCCCTCCATTCGGTTCCCCTGCCGCCGGCGACCTTACCCCACCAACCTCACTTCCATCCAAGCCGCCGTTAGCCCCCACGAGACCCACGAAGCCGCGGCACTCTTTCCGCCGTTGCGCCGCCGTCGCACCACCATTGGCCACCATCTTCCTACCACTTCATCCTCGATCTCTTGGCAACCCTTTGGACCCAACCCCAGCTCCGATCCGTCACCGGTGAAGCCCCACCAAGTCCATTTCCGATTTGTACATTTTTGGCCTTAAACCACCATTTGCGCCATCATCCACGGCAAACCACCACCACCATTGGCTTCACCGACCTCTCTAGGTCCTACCCTATCATTTTGGGGTCTTCGTTTGTCTCCGTTGAAAAGTGGGTATTTGTGACCCACGGCCACAGTGTATTTTACACTGTGGTGTTGCTCAGACGTCGCCTTTTTCAGCTTTGTGATCCTCCGGAAATTATCATATAGCGCTGTAAGTATTTCTCCAAAGTATTCTCATGAATTTTATGTATTTTTGCACTAACGCATTTCACTGTATTTTTTGGCATGCCGGACTGAGTCCGAGGAGTACGGGGGTCGGATGGATTTGTGATTGGAGTTGTTGGTTTGATTGGATTGGATTGGATTGGTTATTGGTTATTGATGGATTTTGGATTGGTTGGTTCATGTGCATTTCATTATTTCATGCATGTTCATGTTTGTAAAGGAAAACTGGGTTTTCGTGTATTGCATTCATGTTCATGTGTTTATGAAAACTGGGTTTTCATGTGAATGATTTGTTGGGTGCGTGTGTATCACGAACCCCAAGCCGAGATGGGGCATTATCTCGGTGGAGCTCCTCTGGTTACTCGGGAGCGGAATAAACTGAGTAACGTCCCCTGGATTGTCGCTGGGCGACAATGGGATCGGACGAGAGATTCGTGCCGACTCCGTGGTCCTTCTGCTGGCGGGGACTAGAGGATGTCTGGCCATGTACGCGCTGGGCGCGGAACTGGGCATCGCTACGAAGCCAGGACATGCGGATGGTCCCTAGGGGAGGCCATGGTGCATAGGGTATTGACGGATTAAATGGACTATTTTCTGGGAAAATAGTGTGAGTTGGATTTTGTGTAAATCATTTTCTGGGAAAATGTTTTACGGATTATTTTTGGGCCAAATGGGATTTTGGCGTGTGTTGGAAAATTATCATTTTCGGGGAAAATGATGTTTTGAGAAAAATGCATATTTCATCATATGCATGCATGTTAGTTGTATTAAATGCATTTTATTCCTGAGATTATTTTTGGGTTATACTTACCTGCGGTACCATTCTGTGGTAACGCAGATTTTGATGCAGATGAGGAGGAGGAGGGTGAGCCTGAGGAGACGGCTCCGCCCGAGGAGTGATCTGGGATCACTAGCTTGTTATTTATTTTACCCTTTGTATTTTTGGGACATGTGTTAACTTTATTTTGGATGACTGTATAACTACTTTTAAAACTTTACTTATGTTTACTTGTATTTAAATTCTGGTACTTAGTTGACTAATCCGCTGCGTTGTTATTGTACACCGTTGCATGTACACACACTTGGCACTTTCGTTGGGATGTGTGACCGTGTTGTCATCATCCCGGCGTCTCGATTCCCGTGTTTTCCTTACATGGGGGTCGGGGGCGCCACACTTGGAACCACTTCAATTTTGGATTCTAGCTGCACATCATCATCCGCTACTGGTGTATTCCCGCTAGGATCCACAATACTGGGTTCTTTCTGCATTGCAACTTCCACTACTGGAAAAGTGTCGCTGAGTTCCACCCTTCTGGGTTCCAATTGGCCACCAACTTCAGCAGACAGGTCTTGAATTGTTTTTGATAAATAAACCAACTCCTCAGCTGGTAAAGTCCCGCTGGCCTCTCTACAAATCAACGAATCTTTCCTCTGCACGGGAGCCTCCATATCTTCGATATCACTCTCAAACACCAACTTCGACTTCCCTACGTCCTCGCCTCCATCCAAGACTGGCACCTCAATCTCAACATCTTCCAATACCAAAAGAAGGGACTCTGAGGTTTTCCCCGAATGATCTTTATTAATCTTTGCATCATCTTCTTTATCCTTTGGCACCCAGATTTTACTAGACTTAATAACCTTCAAGCTCTTACTCTCTTTTCCTTCTTTCATGTTTGCCTTACATGTCTTTAAGTTATGCCCTTGCACCTTGCACAGAGAACAAAATGCAGGCAATGTTTCATAATCAACTTCTTGGAAAATGATTGTTGGATGTCTCGGCATCCCAATCCAAATGGAGTGAATCAACTCATGATCTATATTCATCAGAACGCACACCCGTGCACCATCTGTGCGAGTCGCACAGCGTGTCGCATTATCTCTCCTTAAGAAGAGTCCAATCTATAACAGCCCGCTAGAAATTCATTGGTCGAATTTCTATTGACTTTAGGAATCTCGTAAAAACCCCATAAGTTTTACGAATTGACCAATCGCATAGGTTTTAGTCTGTCAACATAATCAGTGTTATCACTTACTATGGTGCTAGAAATATGAGTTTTATTTATTTGAGATGGTTAGAAGTGTCAGAATGCATTATGATCTACGCCATTAGACTTAGTGGATTATTTAGGATTTTATGGCGCAATATCCTATTTTTATAATTCCGGACGAAACGTCTGTTAGAAATTATGAAATTATTTTTAGGGGGCACTTCGAGGTTGAATTTCGGTAAAATATTTTCATTGTAGGTTAATATGAATATTTAGGAATATTTAGTGTTAAGTTTATGATTCACTTTTTCGGAGTGAATAGTAACCTCGATAAGTGCACCAATTGCAGTGTTTCAAAATCACAATGTGGAATGTCCAAATTAGATTAGAGAAATTTTATTTGGACACCTGGCAAGATCTTAGCCACACTTAGGGAATAATGTTAGACACTTGGCACCATGAGGAACGTTTGATGGATTTGAAGGAATCAAGCTGTGAAATCATACCACTTAAGTAAAACTTTGTTTCATCTGCTCAACCAAATTGTGCCAGATCAAAGAGGACTTCAATCCTAGTAAAACTCTAAATGGTGAGAATCCAATTGAAAGCCCAAAAAAATTGTTGAAATCGGTTTCCCCAAAATCCTAAAGTTGGCCTCTAAACATTTTCTAATCTGATTTCTAGCGTTGTGTTTAATCACTTGATTAAATCACTTTCACATCCTATTAATCATTCAAATTTGTGTTAGAACATCATTATCCAACCATGTTAACCTTGAAAAATCGATTGGGCCAAGTGATATTGGATTTGGGCCTGATAGCAACCCAAACCCTCTTTAAACCCCAAAATTTAGGCCAATTCGGTTTAAGCCCATTAAGGCCCACGAATTTGGTCACCATAAGATTGCTTCATGGCTAAGTTTTGTACCCCCACTTGGCTGGCCAGATCTTTACAAGAAGGGCCTAGAAGGTTCTTGAAATACAAAGCTAAAGGGCCACCTCACTCCTTCACTCTGACACTCCATCTTGTGAAAAGATCTTGGACTGATTTTTATAAGAAGAAAAGGTCAACACTCAACCTTTCCTTCAGTCCTATCACTTTCCATAACTTGTGTAAGAGGCTCTCCAGTCCACTTCCCACGAAAAGCAACTTTTCTTTACACTTTTCCTCCATAGAACACAAAAGACACTCTCGGACAGTTTTTCATACCTCTTTTGAACGCCTGTTTCAAAGCTTTTGTAAGTGTTTCCTCGCAATGTTTGCTTCATAAAAGTTGTTTCTTTTGGAGTCTAGTTTACATGGATATCTTATTCGTTCCATTTGGAGATCATTTGATTGGTCAAAAGTTGTTTAGACCCCAGAAAGGTCATTCTGGAGTTTGGAGTTTTTGACCAAGCTAATGAATAGATCTTGGTCCGAACTTTTTATGGAGTACTGTTAACATGTGTATATGGTTATTTGTTGAGGATTTGTTGCATGATTAAGAGTTTTGGTGAAATATTTTCTTAAGTCTAGAAACTTAGAAACTGGAACAGGAAAAACAGTTTCTATTTTGAGAAAGTTTAAATCTTTTATGGTTTAATATTATTCCAATGGCTTTGATATTTTTATTGGAAGATCCTGAGCCTCTTATATACATGTTAAAATGTTATTTTGAAGATATTTGATGTTAGTTTCGAAGATATGAAATTTTATGCATTGAGATATTTGGTTAGGCCAAAGTGATGATGTTCTTGGCTAAATTTATGTTTTGGGTGATGTTTAACCATGTGATCTTGAGTTTGAAGCTTGGATCTGTTTTAGGACACCTTTTTAAACCATGTGATGTTTTGGTTTGAAGATCACTTCTTTATAAGTCATGGATCAAGAGGTTGATCAAAACAAGTTAGAAACAAAATTCTGTTTTGAACTTAGAAGAAAAACCAAAAAGTTCAAGTATGGTTTTAGTGATTTTGATGACTTTTGTTCATGATTCAAAACATGATTATTCTTAGGAATATGTTATGAGTATAGTAGAAGAAAAATTTTGGTTTAATCATGAGTTTTGAAATTTGAAAGAATTACAACAACAAAAAAATCAAAGGAAATGGCCTATGTAAGTTTCGGTCCTATAGAGTTTTAAGGGTTTTGTTTAGTTTTAAATTTTTTTGAATCGATATTTGAGTTTAGGACAAAATTTACATAAGGTATGTAAATTTTGGTGATTTTTGGTGTTAGGATGCAAAATCCTTAAGTTAGGGTTAAAATGGTCATTTTTCCACATGTAGAGGGTAAAATGGTAATTTTACTCTAAGTTGATATTTCTCCATATTCCTAATTGTTAGTGATTAAGCTCTAATTTTTAGAAATCACTACTTTCAGTTTCTCGTGATCGCACTTGAGTTTTGTCTCGAATCGTGAAGATCGAGGTAAGTTAGCTTTTAACTTACTATCAGTTTTATGTGTATGACTGATCAATAAGGGAACTAAATTGTATGTATGCATGTTATCATATGTGCCATGCCAATTCATTACATATTTATCTGTTACACATAATTTATTCTGTCATGAATTATTCATCTGTTACACAAGATATTCTGTCATGTATTGCTATATATTGCAAGTATGTCATGTTAAGTTAAGTATGCCATATGTTACATGTATTTCATATCACATAATATTCACTGTCACATGTTACGCCATGTTAAGAAATGTTGTCTGTTACATGGTATGCTATGTTACCAAATGTTGCCTGTTACATGTATGACATGTTATGAAATGTTGTCTGCTACATTTATGTCTCAAAGTATGACATGTATGTCATCTTACGTTCATGACACATTATGCTACGTCAGGACTTCTGTCTTTTATGTCACGTTCATGTAAGTCAGTTAAGTTATTCATGTCAATCACGACCCTAAATGCTAGGATGGGGTAATATCCTAGTGGAACTCCTTTGTTCACGCTGGAGTGTCTAAATAAGTGTGAAATTCCCTGGGTTGACGAAGTACAGTCAACAGGTTGCGAATGGGGCCTAATTAGCTGGTCACCGGAGCGCGCCAGACACTAACGCCGATGGTGCCACATATTATGTTACGTGTGTCCACAGCAAGTGTGGCACAAACAAATAAGTCATGGGGCCACAACAACTGTCGAGCATGAAGTATGGGGCCACAACAACTGTGGAGCATACACTACGTGAGACACAGCAATTGCGACACGTAGAATACGTGGGGCCACAACAATTGTGGAGTACGTATTAACGCACTCACAGCTGGTATAGAAACCTGTGATGTGATGCGGTAATCGGCAGGGACACACGGCTCAAGGGGACGTGTGTAGCACCCATATGGTCACTTTAATGATTAAGTCTATTGAATAAGATTCCAAGTTCATGCATTTCACGTTCAAGTCATGTTTCACATTATGTTATGTTCAAGTTTACGTTCACGCAATCATGGTAATCTCATGAGACAAGAATATGATTCAAGTTCATGTTATGTTATGTTCACGTTTACGTTATGTTCCAAGTTCACATTTATGTTATGTCATGCTCAGGTTCATGTTATGTTTCAAGTTCACGTTAATGCTATGTTTCAAGTCCATGTTATGTTTCAAGTTCACGTTCATGCTATGTTTCAAGTCCATGTTATGTTTCAAGTCAAGTTCATGCTAAGCTTCAGTTTCAGTTTAAGTTATGCCAGTTATGTTATGTTGTATGTCAAGTTATGCTATGATTACTTATGATTTGACTATGCATTCATGCTTTTACTGCCATGCATGCATCATTAACCTGTGTGGAAGTTTCCTGTTAACTTGCTGAGATTTGTAATCAAATCTCACTGTGGTAGTCCCAACTACCATTCCCCCCGAATGATAGATCTTATTACAGGATCTAAAGGAGAATCGAGAATCGACCAATTGGAAACAGTCGACTAAGTGACGATGCGACGTAGGTGTTAGTACAGTAGTTACCTCAGATTACTACTTGTATTTGTGGAGTTCAATCTCTAGCACTCTTTTGATCACAACCATATGGACTATTATTGTGATCTCAGTTGTTTAGTACGTCATTATGTATGAAGTATGTTTTAAGTATTTGGGATATTTCGATTTAGTGCATAGTATTGCTAAAGAAAAAAAAAAAAGTATCCGCTGCGAATATTGCATAATGCTAGATGCATGTTAGGAATATTGCATCTTATATGTCATGAACGGGGGCAGGTAACCTTGTGTTGCATGTCTCGACGCTTCAAATGTCTGTCTGATCCCAAGCGGAATTTGGGGGCGTCACACAATCCGTGCAACAATATTCCACAAGAACGATTCTTGATAAAAAGCGGAGGTAGCCCGGGCAACATGATCCAAATTGGAATCAACGCTGGTTCCTCATCTTCAGCAAAATCTGTAGACCATTGAAAGGGCCTATAAGCAACCCCTTCAATATCACAGCTTTCACGGGACAAAGACTTCAAGAAATCATCTTCATCTGAAAATCTCACAAAAACATTCCAAGCCTTCCGCATTGCTGAAACTACTGGCTATTTTGATAGTCCCCATCTGCTGTGAATAAACCCTCTGATGCGATCCAAAGATGGTCTTTGCCTTAAGAATTTTAACACCATAGAGAATCGAAAAGGGACTGCAGAACGATCCAACTCCTCCTTAGTAAATTGCACAAAGAACTCACCTTCAACACATTTTGGTGGCCTGAAAGGAATCGAGACCTCAAGGAAGGCCTAAGGAACCTGGAAAACCAGTTTGGCGAACGATCGTGTCTTTGCAAGCGACGTTAGGGGGGGCTGGCAGCCCCCAGCACCATCCATGCACGTAAGAAACTAACGAGCTCTTAGACGAAACTCCAAATATCAAAACGCTATCATGGACGCAATCTTGGACAAAATCTTGGACGCAAAAAGTTCATGATTCAAAACTTCAATGATTATTATTTGCAAGTGAGAATCTAAGGGTAAATATCTAAAATTCTATGAAGTGAAAAATCGAATTCCTTACTCCACTTAAACAACCGAAATGAATTTCCTTCCATCGTTCTTCCTTCACGTGCCCATCCATGCACAAAATGATGTTAATTTTTCATCTGGATTAAGACATGATAATCATCCATAAAACTGATCGTTGGAATTTCCAGCAAACCCCACGTTTTTTCCATGTTCAGCCGAATGTTATCAATCGAAGGTCAGGCACGCATGAACTTCATGAAAATGGCAAATTTATAATCTTCCGCCGCTTTAGCCATTTTTGGTTCCGAAAAGATGAACCCCAATTCACCGTTAATATCCACTAGAAATCGCATTGGCATTTTGAACGAAGGATTGTCCATTGGCTTATCAACCGCATGTGCATAGGATTGCACCAAGGAATTGCCATTTCCAGCATTCCCCGCCGACGGCAAATGTAACGCCCCGTTCCCGGAGGTCCGGAGAGTTAGCTCTTAATACTTAAAATTAACTTAAATAACCCAACTATAAAATCCAAAAAATCCCATAAAATATTAATCCACTTTATCAATCCAAAAATCTAAGTTCCTCAATGGCAACAATAAAGAAATCCCCAATAACATAAATTAGAAATTCTCCAAAACTTGAAAACATCCTCAACTCATCAAATCAAATACCCGAAAAATAAATCAGTTTACTAACTACGACCCTCAAATAAGCATTTGTACCCTTAGGCACTTATTCCACTACAATCATCATACCCTGCTAAACTTTCTACTCTTGTTCTCCAGCTGAACCATCAAAATTATCTGAAAAATATATGGAGATAAGGGGTGAGTTAATAACAACTCAGTAAGCAGAGGACATATACTACTGTGTAAATATGAGCATTTACAGAAATCAGAATGCAGAACAAAATATTTTCATTTTCAGAGTGCGGAAGCAAAACATGTTATCAAAATATTAGAGCGAAGATTTAGAAATAATTTCATTCAAAAGTATTCTTTGGCATAGCATAAATGATCATCATCATCATCAGAACATCATATCAGAACAGAGGCCATGTATAACCCCCGTGGTAGGGTTGTGTATCTGCGGATAGCCAAGCAGAACATAAATCACTCTGTCACCAAGGTGTGCACTCAAAACAGAGACCACTACTATAACCCGTGGCAAGGCCGTATCCACTATTATTACCCGTGGTTGGGCCATATCCACTATTATTACCCGTGGTTGGGCCGTATCCACTATTGTAACCCGTGGTTGGGCCGTATGCCACTATTATCACCCGTGGCAGGGCCGTAACTGAACAAAGCGGAAACAGAATCAAATTTAGAATCAGAGAATCATGCCAAAGATTTTCAGAATTCACGTCTTATCCAAACAGAGTACTGAACAAAATCTTCAAAACAGAACAAAATCATATCACAACATAATTTATGCACAAATTTCATACTCGCTCTCTTGCTCAAAGTTCAGAAATAGAATGTCAAAAATAAGCTCATGTCTACATCAGTCATGATAGAAAATACTTTCTTCTTAAACAGAATCTCATGAGTAATGTAGAACAAATAACTGAGGTAGTTCAAATTTCTTTTCATAATCAGATATGTATATTTTCCAAAAATAACTTCAGCTCATTTTATTTTAATGCAAAGTCTAGCATAGGAACCCCGCTTACCTGAACTTCTTAGCTTTTCAGAATTTCCTCAAAATGTCGAACAATTAACAATCGTCACCTATCAAATAATCAAGTAATTCCCGTAAATTTCCAATCAACCACTTATTTTGATATTTAAGCCTAAACTTCTAAAATAACCTACTTAATTCCTCAAAACCTAAAATTTCATAACCTTAAAATATATCAATCTTTTTCTAAAATCACCAATGTCCATTTGATAACTTCGACTAAAAACATTTAAAAATCTAACTTATTTATTAATGAAAACAACTTGTGAAGTTTAATACTGGATAGTATAATTATCCCAAAATATTTTAAAATAAACCATAACTATTTTTAAATAGACTAAATCATATCTAAAAGGTAAAAATAACATTACTCCAATATTGTTTACTTTTAAAATAAAACTTTACTTAATAACATGTTAAAATAATTTTCTATAATCATAATTAAATAACAGTGTACTAATACATAATAAAAGTATAAAAGCCCATTAATATAACATGTAGTAAAGGGGTATTATGGTAATTTCAATTAATTCTTTGAAAACTAACAAAACAAACCTACGTAAATCAACATAACATGCAATGCAAGGCTTACTCACGGAGGAAATCAAGGGGCAGCGTGCGACGTAAGCGAGGGACTAGGCAGACAGTGGTGATCTCGGCAGAGCACTGGACGAGAGAGAGAGAGAGAGACCAACAAATGAGAAAAATGAAAGACAGAGTAAGCCGAGAGAGTGAGACATGGAGGTGCTGTCGGTGGCTTACCGAGCGGGACGCGGAGGATAGGATTGGCGTGGAGTGACCGTCGAAGTTCTCTGTGCTGGTGGTAACGACGTGGAAGCGCTGGCACCATGTGTGGTGGCTTCGAATGACAAGTGCATCGGGCTGGGTTGCTCTGTTTTCAGTGGCTAAAATAGGGGACAATGAGACCGTGTGGGGTACAATGATGCAAGGCAGAATTGTGGGCGAGCTGTGGTGTTGCACCAAGGCTGAACAGTGGCAATCACGGTGGTTTTATTCTGGGAGGTTTGGTTTCGTGTAGTGGGGCATGGGTTCACTGTAATGACCTTGGCGGCTTCATGCATGGAGGCTGAGGGAAAAACAGGTTAAAGATGGTGACTGTGGTGTACGGCAGAAGAGCCGCGATCCGTGGAGATGCAGTGCACAGGTTGCGTCGGTTTCGTTTGAGCTGGGCATGGAGGTTGCTGGTGGCAGTAGTATGGACGACGGAGGGCTGGCTTACATGGGGGTGACTCTTGATACGAGAGTATAGGAAACCGAGGAGATGGAGGCTGGCTTGCTATTCAAGGTGGTGCGGCAGCTTGTGTTTGGGTAGTAGTTTTACTAACATGGAATGACATGTGTCTATAAATATAATGCAAAAACCCTAGAGATAAGAGAGACGTGTGTGCGGATGGAAGGTTGTGTTGTGTTTGTGCATGGAGTGGACGAAAGAATTACGGGTGAAAAAGAAATATAGACGGAAAGGATCAAACGTGCGGAAAGAAGAAGGAAAAAAAATAATGTGCGAAGAAACTAAAATAAAATAAAATGAACTAAAAATAAACAAATAAAAATAAAATAAAATTTGAGCATGATTGGATCCGGGTGTTACAACAAAGCCATCAAAGGGGCAAAGGGCGCCATAAGAGGCCAACCCTAGCTGCCAGAATCACAGAAACCACCCAGAAAAGGAAACCGTAAATCACGAATTTCCAAAATAGACCCAAAAATTTCTCTCTTCCTTTTCCCATGTGTATTTTCCTTTTCCCATGTGTCTTTTCCTCTTTTCTAAGTGTCTTTTTCTTTTTCCCATGTGTCTTATCCTTTTCCCACGTGTCTTTTCATTTTTCCCATGCATCTCTTCCTTTTTCCCATGTGTCTTTTCCTTTTCCCATGTGTCTTTTCATTTTTTTTCATGTGTCTTTTCCTTTTCCCATGCATGTCCCTTACTCTTCCCTAAGCAAGAAGCTTCTTCTTCCAATGCATGTTCCCTAGGTGACTCTCCCACTTCCTTATGCTTCTCTAGAACTCAAACATGACATGTGGCAATGTGGTGGCCGAAACCCTAGTGGTACAAAGTAATTATCGTGCATTATCTCTTCCACTCCCTTCTAGAACATTTTCCTCTACTTATGCATGAATGACAAATGGAAAAATGTCAAAAAATAACTTAGGTGGGCGTGTGGCTTAGGGATCTGAAAGTCTCTTAGTGTTCCAGTGTAAATCCTTAAGAAAATCTCTCATTTGTCTTCCCAATGCAAAATCTTCTTGGTACTTTTCACTACGAACAAGTGGTGTGAGGTGGAGGTGCTTGCGAGAGTAAGTGGCATGCACAACTCCTTAGAACTCACAAAAATCTTGTTGGTGCTTGTGTAGTCCATTGGGGTTCCCGATACCATGTTCCCTCTTTTTTCCCATCCATTTTTACATCTAGGTTCAATGTATCTAGATATGAGGTGTGCATGTGAGGCATGTGGCATGTGGGTAGGTGAAATGGGCGTGTGCCATAGGTGTGTGCCGAGCCCTACATCCTCCTCTATCTCCTTAGCTTATTCTAGAAACCTTCAAGCATGTTTGCCAAGTGGCACCAATGTGCTAACCTAGGTGCTTCTTCCCTAGGTTCCACTTCCCTATGCAAGATTTTTCCCTTTCCCAAGACAAAACTCTTCACCTTTCATTTGCATACATGACACTTGGCCAACTCTTATAGAAACCGAATCCTCCCTTGCTTCTTCCACTTTTTATTCTAGAAATCCAATGCATGCTTGACAAGTGTCATCTTTTCCTTTTCCCAAAGTTTCAAATGAGAAGTGATTTTGCCCAAATGACCAAAAACTTCTTCTTCAAGCCAAGTGGCGCCATCTCCTTGCCTAGAGGGTAAACTTGAGCCTTCCAGAGCCAAAGTCCTTAATGGACCAAATTCCTATGGGTCTTTTCTTCTATTTTTCTCTTGTGGACTTTTTAACTTAGAACTCCAAGACCCAATCCAACAAAAATAGAAAGTGGCCTAAAGAATTCTTCCAACACTTGCCCAATAACCCAAATAAATAGATAAATAATATCCACAAGAATTAGAATGGAATCTTAGTGAAAATCTGGGGTGTCACAAGGGTTGACTTGGGGTCTAAGGGAATGACCAATTGATGGGAGGTTGGCTTGTGAAAGTAGAGGAGAAAACGGTTGAATCGTGCAACTGTCTTCTGCTGCTACAGTCTGAGTGGGTGAGGTGGAGTGATGGCTTGATTGGCTTGCCATCAAGGCACTATTTGGGGCTGGTCATGAGCTAGCATGATAGCCATAGTATGGTCTTTTAAGGAGGAGGAAGTTTATGGATGAAGCTTGGGGAAAAGGGGTGGTTTTGGTGGGTTTGGAAGCCAATAGGGTTTGGGAATAAATGAGAAGTGCCCATTGGATAGAAGGCCCTTGAGTTTTCTTAAGATGTAATCTTCAAATCCCTAAGGATAGGAGTTTGGTTCAGTAGGGGGTGTGCAACTTGGCAAGCATCCAAGAAGACTTCTAGAAGAAGTTACATGAAGAAGAAGGGTTTTAGGATTCGATTTACAGGGGTACATGCCCAGCCCCATGGAAGCTAACTTTCACATGGCCACTTGTCACACGTGCATAGGACTTTAGGGCTTCTAGAAGAATTAATGATAAGGAAGGTGAAGAGGAGGGGATCGAACAAGGGAAGAGCCGCATGGCACTAATGAATGGCTTGTAGAAGAATCTATAGATAGAATAGGGAGGCAAGAGGGATTTCGGCTATGGCAAGAGCCACACTCCCACCTCATGCCATTTGGTAACCATGCATTGCCTTGCCCTTAGGTTCATTGCATCTAAGTAAAAAAAAAATGGATGAAGGAAGACATGAAGTTCGATCACCCTAAGGGAGGTGCCGCATATCTTCTATGAAAAGGGAGTCCCTTAAGTTCCCAAGATGCACAATGATGAAGGGAAGGGGAAGAGTGTTTCGGCTAGGGCTAGAAGAAAAGGCCACTTGGCCCCCATCCAAGGAACCTCTTAAGACTTTTCATTTTTCTAGAAATAGGCAATGATAGGAGAGAAAATAAGTGGGGAACAAAGGTTATAAATAGAGGGCATTAATGGTTGGCACCCATGCACATGCTAGAGGGAGATCAAAGGTCATTTTGTTCATTTTCAAATTTCATTCCCTCTTCTCCTCTCTATGTCGCCCACTTTAGAAGAAAACCAACACCATTTTCCTTCCCTCCAAACACTTTCTTCGCACAAGCATAGGAGGGAAACCGATGACATTACATTGGGGAGGGTTGCACAATAAGAACCTTCAAGCTTCTATCTCATTCTCTCCTCATGAACACACATGCACTTGCAAATGTTTTGGGTTGAAGAGGTTTGGCTTAAGAAAGTTGAAGAATGTGCGTTGAGTCACATGGGACTAATGGAGTACTTGGTTCGACCATGAGAAGGCAACCATGCATAATCTTGTTTAGTATGGTTTGTGTAGGGTTTGTCTTCTAAAGAACCCGAGCTTTTGATGGCAACATGGAGAAAGGGAGTGGTCCTTGTAGGGGCAAGATGTGTTCGGCCCTTACTATGTTTCCGTATAAGGTTCCACTTAGTCATTGTCGTAAGAATGCCTAGTCTAGAGCATCATGCACTTTCGGCCATTAGGGTTTTGTTGGGTGAAACCACACTTGTTCTACACACACACACTCACTTGTGTTCATCAAACCGTGTTTATATGAGTTATAAAGAAGCTTATAGCCGATTAGGGTTAGGAGCATAAAACCCTAGTACACACCACAAATGTTTGGTTTGATGTTTGTTATGTTATCCAAAGTCTAATGGTTTGAAAACATACACTTTCAACTTGCCTGATCATTGGTATTTTCTTTACATTGGAAACTTTGTAAGTTAGCCTCTAACTTACTCTTGGATAACGTACTTATATTTATGTGTAAACTCTGCATGTTGGTTGTTCAAACTGGATTATTCAATTGCTACTTGTCCCATACCATGTATGATTTGTGCCTTATATGTTCACAATATGCTCATTTTTCGCTTACTGGAGATTTGCTTCAAAAGATATGGTGGGATGTTGAATATGCTTTGTTGAAGCTTTCATATGCCATTTCATGGATGTTATAATTGTTTCAAGCTGTACATGTGATGCATTTTCGTATAAAAGCATGAGCATATGTCGTTATTACATGAAAGTCACATGGTCTCATTATAAGTCATGTGTCTCATGTTTTCCGGTTGTGCATTAAAAATGATTTTGTCACGACCCTAAGATGGGGGAATATGTTAGTGGAACTCTCATGTCCACTCTGAAGTGATTAGGCTATGTTTGGGTTGTGGAGTGATTAGGTTATTCACTATTATTCAATATTTTATCATTATTTTTTTACTACTATTCATTGATCATCTGATATCACCTCACTACCCAAATATAACCTAAATTAGAGTGGTAACCCCTGGGTTAACGAAGTACAGTCAACAGATTTTGAATGGATTTTTTTAAAGGATTCTGGAACGAAGTAACTGCATCTAACGCTAATGGGTGCAACACTTGTAAATACGGTAAAGGCGAATTGCGAATTGCCGTATCAGATATTGTGTTACATGGTCATTTTTGTTGCTCTGTTACATGGTTACATGATCAATGTTTTTGAAAAAGAATGCGTATGAAAAAGAAATGAGTTTTCACTCAACGTCCATGTCCATACTCATGCATTCATACTCATGGTTTACCTTATGCATGCTTGTGTTATCTTTTTGTATGTTATAGGTTTAATTTGT
The DNA here is from genome assembly GCF_001411555.2 of Juglans regia. Classification (NCBI taxonomy): domain Eukaryota; kingdom Viridiplantae; phylum Streptophyta; class Magnoliopsida; order Fagales; family Juglandaceae; genus Juglans; species Juglans regia. The sequence continues at coordinate 15,900,682 of NC_049902.1, read as the reverse complement.
TGAGATTTTGTGGTAGCTTCCAATTCCATTCCTTGATAATGGTAGAAATTATGACAGGATCTGCAAAAAATGAGCAGGATGGATGAGATCCTCCCTCTCTCTCATCCACTTTTGGGATGCGGAAGGTTTTGTCTATGTTTCTTGATTCGTACAGATGATAAAAGACGAATTAAATACAAATCCGTTAACGTATATTTAGCAGGAAACATAAAGACAACCTACAAAACAGTTTGTTTGAAATGCTTCTTTTGCATGTTGCATGCACCTTTTGATGCCTTTCAATTAAGTTATCAAAAAAAATAATCAATTTGAAACTTTTCTAAATCATTTATAAAATCTAGTTTGACTTAGCAAGTAGCCAACGTGGGACATGACTAATTTTATAACCCTGCAGGAATTAGTATTAATGAAAACTTTTTTCATTTTTATGGTCAGTATTGCATATTTATCATGTGTATAGTTGGATATATTTTGTTGAAATAACTTACCCATTATGAGTTATTCATGTGGGATTGGGAAGCTACAAACTCTTAGACGTTTAGATTCGCAACTCATCTCAGCTCATCTCAACTCATCTCAACTCATTTCACTACTATGCATTATTATTCAGCAACTTTAACTCACAAATCTCACTACTATTCACAACTCATCTCATTACTATTCATAAATTCTTGACATCCTCATTCATAAGAGAGCCGTTACATGCAGTGCTCTAGTATCACGTGGCTGAGCTTACTAATTATATAATCCCTCCCGTCTCAAAAAGAACAACTGGTATAGCCTTCAGAATGGACTGGGAATCTCCTATTGTTCTTTAAGCTTGTCATTGTTGGAGAAACAAACAATGGTATTCTTACTTGATAATCCTCTGTTCCCATTTGATAACCATAAATCCAAGGATATGCATTCGTGTTCTTTAATCTTTAAGACGCAATCAGCCAATTGAACGATGGAGGTTTCCTCTAAAAGGCATAAAGATATCCACCATGTCCACTTCCTTCACATGCATCACAAGAGTTTTGCCTCGTCAATGTGCAATTTTCTGTTTTAATCTTTTCATTTCCTCTCGGCAAAAATAATTAATACAGACAAAGCAAGCTAATATCTCTCGAGTTTATGCCAGACAAAAACTAAGATTGCTTAAAAACTGTCGGGAAATTAACACATCTGTATCATGTTACAATCTGTTGTAAACCTATACAAAAAACCCACAAATTTCATCCTTAACATTCCAAGTTCAAAATCGTAAAAAGGAAAAAAAGATCAACCAGCAAAGCTCATTCACAGACATTCTTATGGTTACCATCCAAAATATGTGAACCCTAGTCACAGGTTCACTGTCACCAACGGCTAAGATGTGGGTATATCAAGCTACTACTAGCACTTGCCTGCTGGGCTCCATAACTTAAAGCTGGTTGAAGGAGCTCTGCCTGCGGGAAAGAGCCATTGGGTGGAACGTCCAGCAGAAGATCCTGGTCAGAATTTTCTTCAACAAAATTTAAGGAATCAAGCATGAGGGAACTGCCATCCGAAGGCAGAGCAAAAAGGCTTCTTGGACTAAAGCAAGAGCCATCATTGTCTACGAGTTCCTTGGTCTCATAGCTAGCCTTCGTGATCACCCTTTTTGGGCACTTCATCATGGTCCTTACCTCTACAAGATGCAAGACACATCTTAAGAACCATTCCATTCTGCATTATTTTAATGTTATTGCAAACATAACTACATTTCTTGCAACGCATCTAAAATGTTGCTCTACATCATGCTAATAATCCATTATGAAATTTGCATATAGAAATAGAGGAAGGTGTAAAATTTCAATATATATATATATATATAGATATTATACACACACACACATATATATCTAACATAGTTTTTTGGTGAACACAAGTGCACATTTGTTTTGCTTTTAGGAGTATGTCTTCTGGGATTCCACCTGGAAATGTTTAGCTATATATGAAAAAAAAATATTTCTTTGGGTTGTGTAGATACAAGATGTCTAGTAGTAACAAGCTGGGTATCCACTCCAAAGGTGGCTACCAGGATGGTGTATTCACTGCAAAACCGCCTAAAGCAATAGAATGGAAAATGTCTGATAGGTGGAAAGAATGAGAGGAATTGAGAACGCAAGGGGTTTTACACAGTATCTTATATATGTATCATATATCTGAAATAAAAAGTCAATTAAACAAGATGGGACAGAGATTATGGAAAAGCATAGGGTTTAGAAGTTGTCTGGATGCATTTGCTGATTCTAGATGTACAAACAGTTGATGAGGTTGAAAAGAACACTGTAATTTAAGCCCACTGTACAAGTAACAGCCTGTTGTCATTTGGCAAAGAAAGTAACTCAGTTTTCTGAAACCCCTTTCGTGGGAAATTGCAAACTTAATTAAACCCTTTGTTGTGTTTCAAAACCCAGAAAATACATTAAGACAAGTCCTAGCCCATTAAGCAAAATCCGGCCAAAACAACTCTCAGCTAACCTGGAAGATTTTGACTTTGGCTGTCCCGCAATCTCTTCACATTTATTAAATTACTTGAGGCAGTGGCATTAGGTCCTAAAACAACAGATCCTCCAACACTACTTTTATATTTCTGCAGCCAAATAAAGACATCAATAAGTTGCAATACAGAAGCAGAATCATTTTCCATTAATACTTTTATCTAGTGATTATCTGATTTTAATAGCCAGCTCCAACCTTAAGTGCATAATAGCTTTCGACCCATTTGCATTTCGTCGAATTAAATAATGCAAGCCTTTTCAAAGTCTTGCAGTCTTCAGACTTTGCGCCAGAGAAGGATATGTCAAAGACCCCTTCCAAAAGCAGTTGCTGAAAATTAATAAAGTTCTCCTTGAATTGTGAGCTATCACACATGCTTTTGAGGCTGCATGCAACAAGTAAACCATCATGAAACCTGGATTGTGTCTCAACTTCTTAACCCTATTATCTATCACCTGCTCAAAATATTTATGCATGCTTACAAGAGATATATTGCTGAAATACAAAATATGCACTGTGTTTCATCTCTCAAAATCACTGTTGCAGTCATACATTAATAGAAAAGTATTCTTTTGTTAATAACGCTTAATGAAAAGGATTCTGACCTATCAGGAACTGTAACAGTATCAACTGGAGATAGATATTTCAGCAAATGTTGTTGCTCTTCATTTGTCAAGTTTCTCATAAACTCCTCATAGTTTAAAACATCCTACACCAAATATGAGCTGCAATTATGATAAGCACTCAACAATTGGATTCACAAAAAAACCAGAATTTGTGAGAAAATTTCCATGAAGACGACGAGAGATGCCGCCTGCTCTTTCCGTTTCTTCTCTTTGGAACACATATTATGCTATTTGTAATGTTGTGTATAGTTTAGGTTGCTTTCTATAGAAAAGGATGGGAACAAACAAGTAGTTTAACAACTTCATTAAATTTGAAAAGATCAGTTTTCTATGATACAACCAAAGAAGGATGTGAACAAAACTTACATTCAAATCTATACAGCATAGTGGAGAGTTATGGCTTGTCAAGATCTGTAGGCTTTCATTCTGAGACTTGTCCCTGCAATTCCAAGCAGCATCAGAAAAAATATTCATGGAGAGGAAAAGGCTTTCAATTTCTTCTACCAACCATGGAGCCTAGTGTTTCTCCACATTGTTATCAAAGTATCTGCAATTCACACTAACACTTGATGATCTGTCTAGTACGAAACTAAAAACAAAAAATAATCCTATTATTGCCTTTCAGACATGTTACAGGCCCCACATCCATGTTGCACACAAATCTGACATTTATGCTCACAAAGTATCAAAGTGAAAACTATTTGGAGATCAGCGTGTACAAAACTTGCCACCTAGTTGAACATACACGTAGGAGGAAGTTACCTTTTAAGTTGCTCTGGTTGCATCCCTTGTCCAGAATGATTCTGCATTCTTTCAAATCCAGAACTTGGAAAACCAACCTTGCCATCGTTGTGTAAAGGAGGGACAGCAGAATGTGAATAAGCCTCGTTAGACGGAAATGGTTTGTTATCAACCGAAATCGAGCTAGCTTCAGATTCCTCTTCTCGAGCTATTGAGCTTGGATGCCTAATGAGAACACTTCCATGTCCTATCTCAACAGAAACCATTGGCGTTTCACTATCAAAAAGCAGATCCTCTTCAGAAGATCCAGAGAAATATGAAGACTGCTGTTCATGTAAAATAGTATATAGATCTTTTGTAAGCTTCTCAACTGGAGATGGCTTTGGACGACTCACACAAGTCCTCTTCCTTGAAGGCACTGTTGTATCCCACACGATTGATTGAGCTGGACCTGAAAGGACACCAATTAAATAGCATGTACGGTCATAAATACTTGGTTATTGCGAGATAGCACAAAACTTCGCATACTGCATGTCAAAATGAAAATGAGTCTTTTTATATGATAACAAGATGATGAAGAACTACAAGAAAACAGATTTAAAAAATGAATCGCAGTTGAAACTCATTGTAATAAAAATGTACTACTGAAGGAAAATACTGAAAAAGTTTACAATGAATACCTCAAAAAAAATTGTGAGAGTTGCATTGAGAATGATCAGCTACAACTAGAACTTTTGACTGAGAGAAATCAATGAAATTGAATCACTTGTTTGAGGATCAGTTTAGATCAAATGGAGAATAGAACCATTGAAATGGGGTTAATTACATAGTTCAGTAAGGTATTACCATCATGAGTAATCGTACTTTCTTATCAGAACCAAACATTGAGGTACTCGTGCAATAGATATGAATATGATGCACTTAGAAGCAAATGTCCAGAATTACATGTTCTGAAAAGAATTACATTATTTTGCTGCAAAAAACATAATGTCTTCTCCTCCCTATTTTTTTCCTTGTCTTTCCCTAAAGTCACTTTTGTCTAATAATGAACATAAAACTTGTAAGTTCCAAATGATAATTAGACATTTGGAGATTTAGTAACTCTCCGGTTGACTTTGAAATATGCTCATTATGGTGAATGCCCAACCTGTCAAATCACTTGCATCTGCACCACCAAATTGCGCACAGCTCTCCGAGTTAGATATTGCCGATCCAGAACTTGATCTATTACTTGCATCTTCATCTATCACCTTTCGAAATCCCAGGTTGTAATCAGAGGCATCACAGTAAACCACCATATTATCACTGTCCTGCTTTCTTTTGAGCAGTTTCACTTCTTTGTTCTTATTCATTGATATATTCTTCACCCTGGAAACCCTGTGATCCTCGTACTCATCAGGTTCTGCCCGAGCATGTAGGGGGGTATAATTTGCAAGTGTTCCCTTTGTCCTCCACCGAGATCCACAAGCATTGCACAAGACTGGCTTCTCAGGAGGCCCATTGCGCCAAAGGGGAGTATCTGGTGCAATGATTCACAGTCAGGCGTCAATACACCTTAAATAATTTTTAAGTAAAAACAGAAAGATGTAATAAAAATTAACATAAATGACTACAGATCAATTGCTCCTCTAAAATTTCAAAATAATCCAATTTCAGTTGTCATATTAACCTGAAAATAACCCCAGCTAAACTGAGACATGTTATTACTATCAAGAGGAGATCAGCTCAGAAGATGAAAAATGTATAGTCATGCCATGGATAAAGACAAAGTTCAGCACAACTGCATGACAAAGAATAAACATTTTCATGACAATTTGTATTTTGTCCACCAAGATGTTTCGTGCTGTAGTGGCAACTTGGAATGAGACAAGGGTTCCTACAGTTCAGCCAACTGGACATGCAAAGAACAGGATTCAAGGGAACCATGCCTGTAAAATAGCATTCATGGTTAACCATGTCATTTATCACATCAAGTCAAGAGCAGCCAGAGACACCAGGGAACTAATAAGAGATGGATTATGGACACCAGGATTAATAACCCCAAACCTTTTTCAAATGAGAACATAGCTCGGTCCTAGTTGGTCAACTAACCATATAATCATCTTTAAGTATAAGCTCATATTGGGGATTAAAGTTGGGTTGAGTTCAGAGCAAAGAGTTACCAAGCATAGCATGTTGTTAGTAAATTCTATTACAAGGAAACAGAAACACCTTTATGAGTATAAATGGAGGTGAGAAATTTAACATGGACATCCTACTTACAATAAATAACTTGTCACAGTAGCAATTATCATTCTATTACTTCCTTCTAGCACGCTGAGTAGATAGTCAGTACATTACTTCATTTCAATTCCATAGTTTCCTTTATCTTTTTAAAAACAAAACCCCAGGTTGCTGATCCTCCTTTCTTAATCTAGGTTCAGGGTTAACTACATATTATTATCTTAATGCAACAAGAAATATCAATGGAGCCCATAGCATAAATCTTAGATGGACTAGGCTAGGGCCTAGGATTTCTTTTTTAAATACAGTAGATGAACTCTAGCACACTAGCATATCGCTTTACGAGGTGCACTAATTGAGTTACAAGCAAAAACAAAACAAAACAAAACAAATTGGCATTGCTCTTGAGGATTCCTTTACATTTACACCACTCGTCGATGGGTAAAAAAATATATTCCATACCAATTAAGCATTTTTATATCTCCAATACATTTTCTTTGATCTGAATCTCAAATGATTAAGACTGCATTCTAGAATCTAACAACCATGGTAATGAGAAGAATCTCTTTCCCTCACACAACTTATATCCAATAGACTAATAAGCAAATGGAATACTTGCAGTACTGAATCCAAATAATTAACATTAAACTTTGTTCTGCTGACTTGAGGCATGCGCATTGAAGTTGTGATTATATGGAAGATCCTCTTGAGGATAGAAGTTAAAATGCACAACAAAAGAATGCACCAGGTGCCAAGTTTTGAGGTAATAAACCAAGCTCTATTGGAATGATAAGAAACAGTTTTGTTGACGTCAACATTTAGAACTGAATCCAGAGTCTATCACCATACAGGTAATCCTTATCAGGAATTGAATTGAACAGCTTCAGATCAATTTATGTCCAATGAAACAAAAAATTTGAGTTGGAACATAAGTTCCACATTGACAGAGTGAGAAAACAGTTCAAACAAAGAAGAGAGTAGTCTAAGTCATAAAGGAAATGAGACACGGGTACCACAAGGATAGTACTATTTTGTGATTTAATCAGAGAGCTGGCAAAGAAATACGAATTGAAACTACAGCTTGACTCGGTAGTCTGGTTCACAGACACCTCGAGAGCAATGGGAAAGTTATAAAAGTAACGTTTAGACTCCATAATTACCCAGAGCATTCAAACTCAATTTGAGTAGGTTACATAGTTTGAAAATCCAACGACAGTCAAAGGAGATGAACACGAACGAAATGATAAAACCAAAGGGTTTGGGAATAATCGAAAACGAATATTTAAAATCCATTAGCAAACTCAAAGTGTATTCAAAGAAACAAGCAAGCATGTGGTTCTGGATTATGAAAACAAAATAATACGAGATTTACATACTGGGAATTCATTTCATTTGTCCAAGTAATCTCTTCCCTTTTGTGTATAGTAATATTTACATGAAAGAATTATTTCTTTAAGCACAAACTATTGGCATAATATTTATTGAGAAAAGACAACGAAGAAACCGATTTTTCTTGTATGTTCAGAATTAAACAAAATAAAGTTGGAGAAACAACAACTCACTTGTAACTCCACAGTGATAGCAAGGCCCATGCTTGCCCATGTCTCACTCTTTTCCCCAAATGAAGAAAAAGGAATTGAAAAAACAAACCAGGAAAAGAAAATAAATAAAGAAAATAAAAGAAAACAGAAAACAAATTTATTGACAAACTTAGGAATTTTGAGAAAAGTGAAAATAATTTTTTTCTCTGGAAGCCTTGTATAGCATAATACTGCCGGGTATGGAAGGCTTTTCTGCAACAACCCAGAAAGAGAGCTGGCGCAGGAAAGCAAAAGCCAGGAACCCAGGAGAGTTTTAAAGTCTTAATATCCAAGAAGAATCATAGAAAACAGCCAAAAATCAACCAGAAATAAAAGGGATTGAGATGGGTATTTCAGCTAGAAATCTGTACAATCCAACGGAAAAGAAAAGACCATTGGTGGAATCTCTTAAATGTTTGTGAAAAGAGGAAGGTGAAATGGAGAGAGAGAGAGAGAGTATGTGACCTCTTCTTCTTGTATTGTATAATGAAGTAATTAAGAAATGTTCAGCTTTCTTTGAATTATAAAAAAATGCCTTGCTTTCTTTCCCTTTATTTATTTCGATGTTATTGAAAGACTGTAAATCTTTATCCTACAGATGGGAATGAGGTAAAGGAATATTATTTGCATATATCCTGTTGACCTGGACTTCACTTCTCGTGTGTTTATAAAATTTTAAAACCATATAAATTTTTTAATTAAAAACCAAAAAAGGCCACAAAATAAAAGCATAAAATTGATTTGATTTTAAATGAAATGTTTTTAGACAAATAATATATGGCATTGGAATTTAGATGCGAGAAATAAGAAAAGAAAAGATATGTTTTAAAAACAAAGAAAAAAAAAAAAGATAGAGACAAAGAAAGAGCAAGTCTGTTTGGCTTCTTTTTTTTTCCTTTTATGATATTTAATAATTTATGTTGACATGATGTTGATAAATACTTCGTATGTCCATTCAAAAGGCATAAGCTTCAAGTCACTTGCCGCCTGACCATTGGTGGTTACAAAGCCAATTTCCCACCGTCGATCTTCCAAACAAATGCACTAAAGCGGCACCCACCCACCTTATTAACATGGTTTTCCTACTTGTTTCAATTTTGAAAAGGGTGTGATTCACGAGGCTATGACTGACTTATTTAAGGTCTTTTTTAAGAATATGAAAAAAAAATAATACATTATAAGTATCGTACAGTTATTTTGAAAAAGAGTAAAGTTTACTGTTAAAAGAATAATTTTTTTTTCATGCGAATCTCGTATTTATTCACTATTTTCAAAATGATTGTACGGTGTTTGCACATTCACGACTACAATTATCATTTCTAAAAATAAAACTCTAAAACAATTTCTGATCAAGATAAAATTCAAAATTATATTTTATTTTGTCTCTCTCTTTTAGGGAGATTTTCTCTCCTTTAGAGTAAGGTCCTTAGGCTGGCGAGGCTTGTCTGAAGAGGAGATTATGGAGGAGGAGCTATCCAGGCAATGGGAAAGAATGTCTCTTACTAAAAAGGATAGGGAGGGGGTTGTCTTAACAGCTCCTATGAGTGCAAGAGGATTGCAACAGGAACATTTTTACCTGTTAGTTTTGCTCATAGTTGATAAAATGATTAAAAATGAGGCTTTCAAGATTACGATGTCAAAAGTTTGGAGGTGTGAGAGCTAGATCCAATTTTCAGAAGTTGGATTCAATAAGTTCCTTGTTGAGTTCAATAAAGAGCATGACATGTTGAGGGTGATCAATGGTAGACCATGGTCCTTTGATCGATGGCTTCTGTGATGACTCTATGTCAATCATTGAGGTGGCATTCAACAGGGAGGAGTTTTGGATTCAAGCCTATGGGTTGCCCTTTGGTTGCATGACTCGAGAATTTGGTTTTCAGATTGGTAGTAATGTCGGAAAGGTGATCAAAGTCCAGACTGCTGAGAGAGGTATTGGCTGGGGGAAATACCCGAGGATAAGAGTTGAGGTTGACATAACTAAGGCTCTCCTACGAGGTACATTCTTGACTGTTGAGGGTAAAAAGTCTTGGGTGCATTTTAAGTATGAGAGGCTACCTTCATTTTGTTTCAAATGTGGAGTCATTAAACACCATTAGAACTCATGCTCCCTAGCCTTAAAAGGGGATGGGCATCATCAGTATGGGGCTTGGCTGAGAGCCCCTGCAGTGAGAGATAATGAATTTCAATATTAAAAATATGGAGATTGGGATGACCAAGCTGCGAAACCTGAGTCTCAACAATGGAGGGGAGGAGGCGAGCACAAGGATGAAGACAAAAGAAGTAACTCAGAAAATTAGGAAGGGAAACAGTTTGCTACTAAGGTTTTTGACATGGAAAAGGCAACTGTCATAGTTCAGAGGCAGGAAACCAATGAGGTGACAGAGTCAAAGGTTGAGCTTAATTTGGAAAGGGCTGAAAAGGAACCAAAAGGTGATAAAGCACTTACCACTTCTGAAGGGACCTCGACTTCTGTGATGCCTCCAATCCCCCCGCTAAGGATAGAACGGAGACTTAGAGCGTCGGGACATGCAACACAAGGTTACATACCCTCGTTCATGACAATTAATATGCAATGCATCCTAGTATGCAACTAGCAATGTACAATAATCGCAGTGGAAATCAAAAGGTTAAGGTGAAAAATATGCCAGAATAACTAAAACATCTCAAATTCATTACATAATCATCATGTTCGAAATTCTAAAGTAGCATAGACTTATATACAAAGTCATATATTCTCTTAATGTGATCTAAAGCATAAAGGACTTGGACTATGAACATCAAAATTAAGTCCAGATTCCTCTCCAGATCCAACTCGTCCACAATCATGCGAATCCAGTGCTCCATCAATCTCGTCCTGATCGATCCCTGACACAACTTCTATCATTCCGAGTGGAATGAGAGTGGACCCATAAAAGGGTGAAATTTACTTGAAATCTCAGTAAGTTAAACAACTAACTGACACAAAGATAAATCAATCATGAAAAAATTATAGATATGCAATGCATGAGATGTGGAAAAATCAGTATGCATATCTCTCATCCAGATTCTCAAGATCTTTTTTTAAAAATATGGAGACACGGGTTTTTACTCAATAAGTAATTTCGTCATCATTTTGATAAGACATAACTTTTTCATAAAAATTTCATCATAAACTTTCTTCATCATAGACTTACATAATTATCTTAATTAATAACATAATGTGTGGTAATGTCACAGTTCTCCATATGCACTGTGAGTACCTGCTAGTAACCGTAGTATATATGAAACTACGTTGTCTATAGACTCGTTCTCAATGCATTGGTAAATAATATAACATCATAAAAATTATAACGTGTGCACCCACCAGCATTAGGTGTCATAACATGTTGATTTCGCTCCATCGTCTTTTAAAAAGAACCCATTCGAAGCCTATTGACTGTTCTTTGTCAACTCAGGGGTTATCACTCCATTATTAAACACTCCAGAGTGGACATAGGAATTCCACCAAGATAATTCCCCATCCCGGCCTTTGGGCTCATGATAAAAATGATTTTCATGCTATGATTTTAAAAAATATATTTTTAATGACATGTGCATATGTAGTAAATTTCATACAAAAATGTCATTTATAAATGTAATACGCAAAAATAGTGAAAATGTCATATGTTATGTAAGTATGCACTCAATATTTCATATAACATGATAATTTATGCTCAAAATGATAATTGAAGAATAAATGAAACATTTATCAATAATTCATAAGAAATTTATCAAGGTGTAAGTTAGAGGCCAACTTACAAACTTATGGAGAAATTTGAAATTAGCGTCGTAGCTGCGTAAATCATGTGTATACTAAGTTAGGATTAATACTCTTATGGATAGGTTCAAAATCAAAGGCTTTCAAAATTGGATATTTACAAAAATACCCCTAGACTTTCAAAAATTGTTATTTAGGCCCTAAATTTTCACTAACTGCAAACGAACTCCAAATTTAACCACATTTCATGGACTTTATATTTTTGGCATTATAAAACCATCTATGCCCTTACATTTCCAAGATTAAAAGTGGGACTTTTCCAATTAGTCTCAACCTGTGGCATGCATCCTAGTTGATACCTATGTGTATTTTCAACTATTGATCCCTATGAATGCATACATGTAAGATTTTTTTTAATCATTAATGATCACTATCATCTTTTGGGACATTATGAAGTCTAATCCTTAAGTAATCAAGTTCATCGCAACACTTAGTCAAAGATAAGAAATCCTTAATCACCAATATGCTTAAAACCGATTCATGCTTGATAATCAAAACAAGATAAATTTAAAACCTATCATGATATGCTTCTAATCACAAATTTAACCTTCCATAATCAAAACTCAACCAAATTTCGTACCAACACTTGGAAACAAAACTTGACATGCTAGCTAAGATCAGAAGGAAGAAAACTTACAAATTTCGTGGCCTTCCAAGCTCTCTAGACTGCCTTACACAAGAACACTCAAGAACTCACCAAAACTCACTCGGTTTGCACTCTTTTGATCTCTAAGAGGGGAAAATGCTCTCAAGGCTCAAGATGATGCCTGGAGCTATGGTGTGGGTGAAATGAGAAGGGAAGGGAAGTATTTATAAGTGGCCAAGGGGTGAGGGACGTTGGCTTGGGTGCTTGATGATTGGGTGAAGTGGGAGGTGCTTAAATCTAGAAAATTTCCAGATTTGCTTGCATGAGCTTAGGTCACTTGTGCAGAATGGAGTAGTGCCCTAAACCACCATCATTTCCTCACCACAATAGCTGTAAGGGTCCTGTAGATGACTCCAGGGCATGGGACATCATTTGGATGGCAAAAGATCCCTCAAACCACTCTTGAAAATAGGTGGATGAAGGTGGTTTTGCGGTGGTAGAAAATCAGTTCAGTTTTGGATCTTTTTGGACAGCAAAAATGAGTCAAAATCCTTCATGATGGTCATGGGACTTCTTGGTGATTGGGTGGCAAAGGAGGTGGCATGGGGTGGTGGTGCAAACCATGACAGGAGGGTGGTTCAAACTCAATCCAATTGGTTCCTACAAAAACTAGACCAAGGTGTAACCGGTTTGGTTCTTTGAGTTGGTTGATGCAACCAATTTTGTCCAAGGCTCAAACTGAGTTTTGGAGGGTCTCATAAGGTGTTTAAGAATCATATTACCCTTGAGGATAAACCACAAAAATATTGGACCCAAGGGCGAAACAGTCCAAGCATTACAAAGGGCAATGCACAAAACCGATTGAAGCTTGGTTTGGGCTTGTTATGTCATTTTTTCTTAATGACATGTGGAATGGTTTAGCTAGAGTATTAAAATTTTCTAATCATGGTTTAAGGGTGTATTAATTCAAGAAAATTTGAATTAAAAATTTTAAGAAAAGATTAAGTATGATTAAGTTTCAAAGCATAGCTTAAAGTACACTAACGTCAAGTATGATGGTTAATGGCCTTAGCAAATTTTCAAAACTTAATTCGGGTACTTTGAGTGTGATTTGGGCTTAAGGAAACCAATGGTATGGTGTATTGGGCCTTTGGTCTTTGAAAGATAAATTGAGTCCAAAATGGCTATGGGCCATATGAGCTTGAAAAGGGCCAAGGATCCAATCTACACCAAAAGCCTTATGCCTTCCTATACTTGGACCAAGACTAGCCTTCATTTCCTAAGGGCTTGGTTCAAGTTTTTTTTTTCTTGGGCTAGGCCCATGAATGTACTTGGGTCCTAAAAAGCCTCACCAAAATTACTAATGGGCTTACCTCTCTAATCTTTAGCTCATTAACACTAAGTACCAACATTAATGCTAATCCCACTATCAACCTTAATGAAAATGATTAAGCCATAATTAAAAGCCTAATCTAGAGTACTTAAGGGTTAATCAAAAATTTATTAAGCGGGGTGTTACAACTGCTATGCAAGGAGTGGTGGAGAATGGCCTTTTACAGAAAGATATCCCTGCTGTCCAGAAAGTGCAGGACCATGATCTTAATCTCAGGTTAGTAAAGGAGCAAAATTCAAATGACCTATTGGCTCAGGCCCATGCTCTGGATCAGTTCTTAACTGACCAAGTTATTGCATTAGAATAGGCCAAAACAAGGGCCAACTAGAAAAGAAGGGCCAGGATCAAGAGTTTTAATACTCTCTCTATGGGCCAAGAGGAGGAAAGGGGTACTGCAGGCTTGTCAAACAAAAGTAAAAGGACTGCAAGTCCTTTACCCATCAGTGGTGACCAGCCATTGGTTAAAAAAGTAAAACAAGAGGGTAATGGTTCTCTGGGCCAAAGCAATGCAGATAAGGTGGTGGCTGTGTCACAGCCCCACCAAGCCCAATGAGGTGCCTAAGCTGGAACTATCGAGGGCTTGGAAACCCTAAGACAGTTCATGATTTGCATCAAATGGTGCAAAAAAAGCTCCCATCCTTTGTTTTCTTAATGGAAACAAAGTGTAAAAGAGACAAAATTGAAGCTGTCAAACAGAGGCTAAGGTTCGAAAATAGTTTTTCCATTGTTTGTAAAGGACTAAGTGGAGGAATTGCTTTCCTCTGGAGGGATGATAATGAGGCAGTAGTAGCCTCTTATACTCAAAACCACATTTCACTACTGGTCAAGGGGTTCAAGGAGGGTACGGAATGGCACCTAACTGAGTTCTATGGCAATCCTGTGACTACAAAGAGGAAGGATAGTTGGCAACTACTTAAAGTAATCAAACTAGTATCTTCAGTGGGATGGATGTGTGTAGGGGACTTCAATGAGATCCTTAGCTATGGAGAAAAATGGGGTGGAGCCTTGAGACCCTATGTAAGACCCTGCTTCCCAAAAAAGACATTTTAGAATTTTCGAGGAGCCAGTTTGTTATTACTAAACTTAAACTTAAAAGCTTTTATTTTCAACAAAGCGCCAGATGCGAAAGATTTCCATAAATAAAACAAACTTCAATAAATACTAAAAATCCAAAATAGAATCTGCGGAAGCACTTATTTAAAAAATACGAAAGTCTTATGTGCTTATCAGAATAATTTATTTAAAGCCTTAAACCATAAAACTAATCATAACATGATCTATCTAGGCCTCTGTCTCGCCTCTCGGGGTCAAGTCCTCTCTTGCAGTCTCATCCTCATAGATGTCATCACTTGGGGTGTTTTAAAAACATAGAAATATACAAAAATGAGTCGAATACTCAATAAGCAACACATCATACAGTAAACATAATAAACATAAGTTTTTCTTAAAAAACGTGCATACTCGTAAATACATACGTAATTAACATGAACATGAACATGAACTTATCTTTCACTTATCATAGGCCGTTACCCACTATTGACCCCCATGAGTTAGGGTTAGCGAATCTAAGTAGATTACGATTCCGCCTATGGCTGCAGGTTGTGGAATCCATACGTAAGGAAGACATACTGGGTGCACTACCAGCATGTACGACCTGACAATGCAATATGCCCATAACATAGGTACCATCTTCATGTCATAACATAGGCCGTTACATATCTTAATCATAATCATACTTGCATACTTGTCATATCATAGATTTCAAAAGAAATCGCATACATACTTGTCATATCATATCATAGATTTCAAATGAAATTGCATTCTTTCATAAATGTCGTAATACATGTTTCCTCACATAAATTCATGACTTTTCATAAATATTTTAATGCATAACGCTCACGTAAAATCATGACCTTTTATAAATAATTTTAATTCATAATTCTCACACAACATCATGACTTTTCATAAATAATTTTATGCATAACTCTTACATAAAATCATGCATGACTTTCCATAACTATTTTAATTCAGAAATTATCACATAAGATCATGAATTTTCATAAACCTTCACATAAAATCATGACTTTCATAAAATACATTAATGCATAAATCTTCACATAAAATATGTTTTAGGTACATAAAAAGGGGTTTCCAATGGAGGGTGTACATGTATAATATTTTTATAAGAGACATGTCGTTTACCATACATACGTGTAAGGATATGATCATGCTACTTACCTTGCAGCGCTAATCCACTATTTTCGACACGTAATTGGTCAGCCTATAAAAATAAACATGCAATTTGCATAAATTTCTAAAAATACTAAAAAAAATCTATATTTCCTAAAATCTTCCTAAAAAATATACCCAACCGTAAATCCTAAATAAACTTGGGTATTTTTGTAATTGTATCAATTAACATCAATTGAAACCTAAAACACAACTTATAATTTGTAGAGAAACAGAGGGTATAGGGAGAGTGGGAGAGAAGCGTGAGTTTACAGGGGACGAAACTCACCGAGGGGAGGAGCTAGCTGCACAGCACGGCGACTGGGAGTCAAGGTGGCATGACTGAGTTCCTCTGGGTAGGGTGGTACGACAACGAGAGAGAGAATGAGTGAGAGGGAAAGGAGAGAAAGTTTACGCACCACGCGGCGTGCATGGGGGCTTCGGACGGTGGCACTGGGCACCACTGGACGGTGGAGGTTTGGTCTCCGGCGTCATCTGTTGCTGTTGACGATGGCGTCACGGCCCAACTGTGGCAAAACATGGCTCTCGGTTTGGGTGAGGATGCTCTGCTCCATGGCTTCAAAACAAAGCAGCTCTAGTTTCCGCTTTCCACGGAAGTTGGTGATGGTGGCTACTGTGTTTGGGCTGCTTTCTAGGGTGGAGAGGAAGAGCTATGGTTGCTTCTGCATGGGATATGGAATGACCAGGTGCTACGGCGTTGCAGGGCATAGTGACTGCGTGGAGGCTATAGTGGGAGTGGGTTGTGAAAGCGAAGGGTGTTGTGCATCTTGTTTCCGTGGTGTTGCTTGGACTGGGGGGGGGGGGAGACGTGGAGGAGTTTCCTGGTGGCTGTTTTATGGTTGTTCACAGAGGATGTGAGAAACTTTTGGCTTGGGATCGGATACAGTGGCTTGCGGTTTGGGCTGGCATGGAGGGGATCAGAGTGCGACGTGGGGGAGAAGGCGTGGGTTGTTGGGTTTAGTTTCGGCTTGAGGAAGAGGGTGGTTGTTCACGCTAGAAATATTGGCTCGGGTTGGATGTAATAAGCCTCTATATACAGACCAATGAAAACCCTAGAGACGAAGAAGAAGAAGAAACTTACTTACATGGGAGTGGGACTAGACTTCGTGTGTGTTTGAAATTCATAGAATAAAATCCGGTAGCTAGGAGTTTTATCTAGAATGCCAATAGTGTTTGGAGTCTAACACCATGGAGTTTGGAGTTTTAGAAAATAATAATAATAATAATGGAGCCTTAACTCTAGGTTCAATTAAAAAATAATCTATCCGATAAATCTTTTATGGGTTTTAACTCATTTATTGAACCTAATAAAATTATCCAACATCTATCCCTAATAATATGAGATCGGGTTGTTACACCCTACAATCAAATTGAGGCCTTTAATGCAACTGTTGAGGCATGTGGACTTGCTGATATGGGTTATATTGGAAATAAATACACCTGGTCTAATGGTAGGTATGGAGGGGCTTTCACTAAAGAAAGACTTAATAGAGCTTTATGCAATGCTTTATGGGCTGATTCTTTCCCTAACTCGAGAGTGTTGACCCTACCAGCCTTGAGTTCAGACCACTGCCCTCTTCTAGTTTCCTTTGATATCAAGGACTTTCACAGGTTCAGGAATTCCAAACCTTTTAGGCTTGAAGCAAGCTGGTCCTTAAGAGAGGAGTGCTACAAACAGGTAGAAGAAGCTTGGAGACAACCTAGTATGTCAGATAATAAATTGAGCTATGTAAGTAAAGGACTCCTTAAGTGCAAACACAAGTTACTGCAATGGAGCAAGGTTTTTACTGGTACTTATAAGCAGTCACTACAGACTCAGTTATCTCAATTATCTGAGCTACAACAAAGCAACAAAGGACACCTCAATGACTCTATCAAGCAAGTACAAAAGTTAGTTAATTGCTTACTAGAAGAAGATAACCTCAGATGAAAGCAAAGAGCAAAACAAAGGTGGCTAAATGAGGGTGACAAGAATACAAATGTTTTTCACCAATGTGCTTCCCAAAGAAGGAAGACAAACTACATTAAAAGATTGTTAGATGGAAATGGACAGGAGGTATCTACTCCAGAGGGCATTAGTATTCTGTTCCAAGATTATATTAAAGACTTATTCACTTCATCAGAGCCTGGGAACATTGCTGAATGTTTAGAGTCATTGGCCTCTCGGGTCATAGCTGCTGAAAATGATTGGCTGTCCAGACCATTCATTAAGCAGGAGGTAGAAGATGCCCTTTTTCAAATGAATGCCCTGAGCTCTCCAGGACCAGATGGCTTCCCTACTGCTTTTTAGCAAAAACACTGGCCCATCATTGGCTCACAGGTGAGTGATGTAGCCTTATTTATTTTAAATTCAAAAGGCAGCCTTGCTTCCATCAACAACACCTTCTTAACCTTAATTCCCAAGAAAAAGAATCCCACTTATGTAACTAAGTTTAGACCCATCTCTCTTTGTAATGTTTTGTATAAGATTATTTCCAAAGTAGTAGCTAATAGGCTAAGAGAATTCTGCCACACATTATTTCTTGTACTCAATCTACCTTTGTTCCAAATCGACTTATCACTGACAATATAATAGTGGCATTCGAGGCTTCGCATACTATGTCTTCTAAAATGACAAGAAAGGAGGGCTATATGGCACTAAAACTTGACATGAGCAAGGCCTACGATAGGATTGAATGGAGCTTCCTCAGAGCAGTAATGTACAAGCTGGGTTTCTGCAAATAGTGGGTTGAGTTGGTTATGAAGTGTATTGAGTCAGTCTCTTACTCAATTCTAGTGAATGGCTCCCCTCAAGAAGCCTTTCATCCATCTAGAGGGATAAGACAAGGTGATCCTCTCTCACCTTATCTTTTCGTTTTATGCGCTGAAACTCTTAGTAATCTGGTTAGTCAGGCTGAAGAGAAGAATACGATCCATGGTGTCCCAGTTGCTAAAGGCCAGATGAGGATTTCTCACCTATTTTTTGCTGACGATAGCCTTCTTTTCTATAAGGCTAATGCTATGGAGTGGTGTAGGCTGTTTGACTTGTTGAGGTTGTATGAAACAAACAGCCTCTGGCCAAAGGTTAAACCTTGAGAAAACTTCCATAATTTTCAGTAAGAACATGGCTAAGCTAACTCAGCAATATATCCTTTCCATTGTTGGGATGAGGACTGCTATGTCCTATGAGAAATACTTAGGACTACGTTCTATTGTTGGGAGGAATCGATATAAGGCTTTTAAAAAAATTGACAACATAATGCAAAGGATCAGCAACCTTAAAGTGAAGATGTTATCTCAAGCAAGGAAGGAAGTTTTTATCAAAGCTATTCTCCAAGCCCTCCCTACTTATACTATGAGTGTATTTAAACTACCACTCTCCCTCCTTAAAGATATAAACAGTGTTATTCAAAAGTTTTGGTGGGGGCAACAAGACAATGAACAAAAAATTCATTGGGTCTCCTGGAAACAGATGGGGAGGTCTAAATATGAAGGGGGTATGGGGTTCAGGGATCTCGAGTTCTTCAACTTAGCAATGCTCTCAAAGAAATGCTGGAGGCTAATCCAACATCCTAAGTCCCTTGCAGCACAGGATTTGAAAGCAAAGTACTTCAAAAACTCTACATTTCATCAGGCAAAAATGGGATCTAAACCCTCTTTTATCTGGAGAAGTTTCCTTGCAGCTAGATCCCTTGTGGAGGTAGGATCATACTAGAGAATAGGCAATGGAAGTGACACCTTTATTTGGAAGGATAAATGGTTGTCTTATCCAACTCCTAGCAAGGTCCTCAACAATGTCAAAATTCTGAACCAAAATGCCAGAGT
Organism: Juglans regia; assembly: GCF_001411555.2. Classification (NCBI taxonomy): domain Eukaryota; kingdom Viridiplantae; phylum Streptophyta; class Magnoliopsida; order Fagales; family Juglandaceae; genus Juglans; species Juglans regia. The sequence continues at coordinate 15,881,178 of NC_049902.1, read as the reverse complement.
CTCAGAACTTATAGACCCCCTCTCCAAGCAATGGAATTATACTCTAATGCAACAGGTTTTTGAACCAAGAGAAGCTAAAATTGTTATGAAAACTCCCACTAGTTTCCTAAATAGTAGGGACAAAATCCTTTGGCAAGGCTCCAAAGATGGCAGCTTTTCAATTAGAAGTGCATACCACATGGCAATGTCAAGGGAGCTGGCAGCAAAGGATCAAGCCTTTAGCAGTGGTTCCTTTAGAGAAGCCTGGCAACCAATTTGGAGCCTCAAAGTTCAACCTGGTGACAGAGTGTTTTTATGGAGAGCCTGCCTTGAGGCCCTTCCCGCCCAATCCAACCTTTTCAAAAAAAGAGTGGTAGAGAGCCCTCACTGCCCAATCTGTAGCAGGGATGCAGAAAGTGTTATTCATGCTATTAGGAACTGTGAGGCTGCAAGAGATGTGTGGAGCCAGTGTTCTAAACGCCTACAGAAATGCTCATCCACCAATCTCCCCATGTTAGAATTTTTTGAAGCATTAACCAAGTCTATGGACAGCCAGGTTATGTAGGAATTTGTTGTGGTGGCCAAGAAAATATGGTGGAGAAGAAACTAGATTATCTTTAAGGAAAAACTTACACATCCTAACGAGTTGGTTAAGAAGGCTAGAGGATTACTCAACATGCTAGCTGAGGAGGTTGATCACAGAGTTATTAGTCCCAACAAAGGTTGCATATCAGCTGAAGTATGGCAGGCCCCTCCCTCAAACTGGGTTAAGATAAACTGGGATAGTGTTGTTGACAATGTCTAGGGCCTAGTTGGAGTTGGAGTGGTTGCAAGAGATAATGTAGGACAAATCTTAGCCACTATGAGGTCCAGAAAACCTCTATTTCCTGACCCTCTTCTTGCTGAAGCTCTTGGTGCACTACAAGCAGTTCATTTTGGTTTGGACATAGGACTATCTCAAGTGATTATCGAGGGGGACTCTTTGGAAGTTGTAACTGCACTCAAAAGTGAAAAAGAAAGCTGGAATTCTGCTAGTATGTTTGTTAATGAGGCTAAACAGTTGACTAAGTATTTTGCTAAGTGGTATATTTCTTATGTAAAGAGAAATGGTAATTCAATGGCTCACTTGTTAGCAACAAATGCTCTCTCCATTTCTGATTTTATTGTAACAATGGAGGAAACTCTGTAACACCCGGACTCAAAATTGGTATAGTTGGACTATGGATTTTATTTATTTATTTATTTGAGCTTGATATTTTAGGTTTTTTTTAATATTACGGACTTGAGTAGAGATTTTCTTTTTATTTGGAGATCTTGTCCGTTTATTTATTTATTTTTTCCACATGTTTTATTTTGTTTTCTTCTCTTTTCGTCTATATTTTTTTTTACACCTAAGTTTTCCGTCGCCCACGGCATGCATGCACACACACGTCTATTTTTCAACAATATCCACACGCACGTCTCCCTCATCCCTCTAGGGTTTTCTCATCACATATATATATATACACACAGATACACTTATCCCTCGTGCATGTTGAAGCCAAGCTACCGCTGCCCTCCCACGCGAATCTGTAGCCTAGAAATTCCTCCTCTTTGCAAACAACGCACCCCTTTCTTTCTTGTCTCTCCTTTGCATTTCCTCTTGTTTTTCAATCACGCTTACACGCATACATTTATGCCTCCTGCTTGTAGAAACTCTCATAGTAGGACTGCCGCAGAAACTGTAAGTCAAGTCACCGTGTGATAGCCCCACTGCCCAACCCGTGGGCAATCTGTGAACCCCACGTAGCCACGCTGCTACCTCTGCGTTACGACCCCCTTAGCTTCATCCCTGCACCTCACCACCGTGCCCAGCCACATGGTGCTGTAGCTCAACACCCCGTAGCCGCTACTACAAGCTTAAGTTTCCTCTGTTTTTTGTATCCAAATATAGAGCAACATTCAGCCACCATAAACCACTGCAATTCCCTCCATCGAAAACCCCACCACGTTGTGTCCCCACCTCACGAAAACCACCATGGTTAGCTCTACTGCGACCCACCCCTGTCACGGGAACCCAGCCGTCTATTCCCCTGTTTTTAGCCTCCCGAAACAGAGGTCCACCCACTGGACCACTGCACTGCACCGCACCGCACCGCTCCAGCCACTCCAAGCCGTCGCCACCCTCGCGGATAAGGGCGCTAAACACCCTCAGGCCACCCCAGACGTAGCACCCCTCACGGTGAGTACCTCCCTCGGTTACTCCCTCCTTTCTCTCCGCCCTCTCTCGCTCACCTCTCCCTCTCTTTGTCTCGTGCCTAGCGCTGCTCGACGGAAGCTCCACCGTGCTCCTACTCTTCTGCCGCGCCACCACAGTCCCTCCAGCCAACCCCGTCGCGCCTCACCCTCGACGCGTGCCTCGGTTTCCCTTGGGTAACTTCCTGCCGCAACATGTGTTAATACTGTGTGTTTTGTTTGTTTGGTTTCTGCTTATAAGTTATTTGTACTTACTTTATATATAGATTATATATATGGAAAGTTTTAACCTAGGTTGGGAACTTACTAGTTTTGACCTAATATATATATATATATATATATATATATATATATATATATATGGAAGGTAGGTTTAACCTAAAATTTTCGGGTGAGAAGTTTTATTTTTGGGATTTATGTTTGAATGAGTTTTGCTTTAAGTTTCAATAAATATTATATTTGTATTTTAATAATATTTTTAATTAAAGGAAGTAAACCTTTTTTTTTAAGAGAGGAGTTTTTCATGACTTATTTTATGGAAATTTTTGTAACCAATGTATTCTTTTTATTTATAAAATGTTGCTGGTATTTTAAATATTTTGAATATTAATTTTTATTGAGTTTTATATTTATTTTAATACTTGCTTGATTAAATTCTTATTCGGTACGAATTCGTTTAAGTGGATATTGATGGTTTTTGGAAAATGAGGGTATTTTGGGAATTATGAGAATTTTAGGTTTTGAGGAATTAAATAGGTTATTTTAGAAGTTTAGGATTAAATATCGAAATCAGTGGTTGATTGAAAATTTACGAAAATTGTGTGATTATTTTATAGGTGACGATTAATTATTGATCGACATTTTTTTAAGAATTCCGAAAAAGCTAAGAAGTTCAGGTAAGCGGGGTTCGTATGCTAGACTTTGCATTAAAATAAAATGAGCTGAGGTTGATTTTGGAAAATATACATATTTGATTGTGAAAATAAATTTGAACTGCCTCAGTTATTTGTTCTGCATTACTCATGAGATTCTGTTTAAGAAGAAAGTATTTTCTGTCATGACTGGTGTAGACATGAGCTAATTTTGTGCATTCTGTTTCTGATCATGCAAAGAGAGCGAATATGAAATTTTGTGCAAAAATTATGTTTTGTGATATGATTTTGTTCTATTCTGAAGATTTTCTGTACTCCAATATGATCTGATGTGATTTCTGAAAACCTCTGGCATAACATTCTGTTTTTGTTTCTGTTCCGTTCTAACCTTAGCATGGGTGTAAAACTGTGGCCTCTGTTCGGGTTGGTACCAACTTTTCTGTTTCTGGTGCACCCACTTTGGAAACAAAGTGGTTTTCTGTGTGGTCTTTCCTATGTGCACACTCAGGGCTCCGAGAATGAATAAGGGGAAGATTCACATTCTGTTTCTGCTCGGTTAGCTACCGGGGTTTGCACAACCCTACAACGGGGGTTAAACATGGTATTTGTTCTGATATGATAAGATAAGATGTGATGTTTCAATTTATGCTATGCCAAAGGGATTTTGATTATGAATATTTTCAAACTTTCGCTCTGATATTTTTGATAACATGTTCTGACACTGCATTTTGAAAACATTATTCTGATTCTGCATTCTGAAAGAAAATATTTTTGTTCTGTATTCTGAACTCTGTAAATGCTCATGTTTACACACTAGTATATGTCCTTTGCTTACTGAGTTGTTGATAACTCATCCCTTATCTCCAATTATTTTTCAGATAATTTTGATGGTTCAGCTGGAGAACAAGAGTAGAAAGTTTAGCAAGGTGTGATGATCATAGTGGAATAAGTGCCAGAGGGTACAAATGCTTATTTGAGAGTTGTAGTTAGTAAACTGTTTTATTCTTTGGGTATTTGATTTGATGAGTTGAGGATGTTTTCGAGTTTTTGGAGAATGTCTAATTTATGTTATTGGGAATTTCTTTATTGTCGCCATGGAGGAACTTAAATTTTTGGATTGATTAAATGGACTAATATTTTATGGAACTTATAGTTGTGTTATTTAAGTTAATTTTAAGTATTAAGAGCTAACTCTCCAGACCTCCGAGAAAGGGGCATTACAAACTCCCTCATGTATTTCTCCTTTGAGTTAATGAAATGGGTTTTGAGTTCTCAAAAAAAAAAAAACCCCAAAGCAACTTCATGATGGGGAAAATAAAATTTGTACTCCATGAATATTATTTATTTCCCAATTTAATGTAACTTTTCCGCAGAATAATTTCCTAAAAAAAATAGAAAAAACAGGACAATACTATGTCATAATAAAAAGTGGGCATCCTATGAATTTGACCTATTTTGGTGCGCATGTGGTAGCTTTTCTTAGTCTGCTACCCTTGTGTTAAAATTTGTCCCCTCCAAAATTCTAAATTTGCAACATAATGGTCAGTATAAGACCAGGGGCCCTTTCATAAAAGAAGTGTTGTGATTACATAGCAAAAAATAAATCAACTGATACACAACAAATAATTCTTGCCCAAATCACACTTTTGTTAATAATCAATCCTTCGGTACCAAAAGAAAAGAAACTTCAATATTCCTAAACGCCATGCTATTAACATGACTTCTATTATTTTGTGCATATATATGTTGCTTTTTCATAAAAACTAATAGGAGGGCAAGTGAAAGCACGTCCTTTGTTCCCCTTATACATATTATTTTTTGAAGAAAAAAATGATGTTTTAAAACATCATGGGAGATAATTGATCATCCACCACGGTGACCAATATTAAATATATAGATGATGAGTCTGATGAAGTGCTTTGATATCGCAAATTGGTCGGATCACGTGGGAACTGGACCCCGAGCATATAATTGGATCACATGGGAGCTCGGCTCCAGAGCACAGATCCGACCTTCGACAAAATAGATCAAATCACTTGGGAGATTGGCTACCAAGCCTGTATTTGACCCCCATTCAAGTTGCTCAAACTACGTGGGAGCTCCTTTCTCACTAGGCGAGCAACGAGATCTAGAATCCTGTGGTGAGCAACAAAACATGAACCCCAGGGTGAGCAACAAAGATCAAATGTATTTGCACCCTCGAGCAAAATGCTACCACGAAGGGCAAACAACAACAACGAGCACTTTGCATGGATGTGAGTTAAAATCCTCGCATGTAGAAGGGTGAGTGACAGCATTGAAGGAATGCTCATCCTATTTTCAAAACACCACGGACAACAAGTACTTGAACCTTGGGCGAGCAAACAATGCTTGCACCCCAATGCTCACAAAACTGCTCACACCTCGAGAGAGTAAAGAGTGATCGGACCTAGGGGCTAGCAAGGAGTACTCGTGTGAGGACTACGTCGAAGCAAGGAAAGAAATCCCTCCCTAGGATAAAAGACGAGTGACCGAGAGATAGCTAGGCAAGAAAAGTGTAGCTAATCCAAGATAAGGGCGAGCGACACCATGTAGAAAGCTTGACAGACTCGGTACAAGAGGGTGGGATCTCTTCGAGATGATGTATTGACTGTACTAGCATGAGAAACAGGTAAGAAAAAGCTCGATGAGGATGTGGGAGCTCTTTGAGATAACAACAGAGGTGCTCAGAGGGTGGCATATGTTGTACATAGAGGCTCATACTCCATAAGAGATATCACATCTAGAGTGAACCTACGGAAAAAAGATTACGGACAAAATCAGAGCTATGGTCTAGCGCCACATGGGAGACCCTTATTATAGGAAATGACTGAGGGATTGGACCCAAGGAAGGCAGGGACATGTATGTCTTGTCCTCATCAGTCTCTACCATCTTTCAAGGTCTCTCTTTAAAGTATATCTAGAGTCAGATGGACATCAAAACTAGGACTAACAGTCCCACAATTATAAGGCATCGGACAAAAGCCAAAATCTCACTTTCAAGATCATTAAGTGTTTACCCTTCCCTCTAGTCAGAGTCTTCAGGAAATCAAGTGACTTCAAAGCATACATTGGAAGGATCAACACCGACGCTACTTTAATAATAGTATTGTTTGGATAGGTTAGCTTCTACGATCATATTGAGAATGTGAGGTAAATGTTTGTGAGTATGTTGAAAGTTCACGATTTGCATATTCTATAACTCACATCGTTCTTACATGAAAGTAATTTTTCTTACTTATGTTTATTGGTTACAAATGCTTCGATTTTGAGATAATGAGTTTCATATATGTCAATTGATGATTATGATTTTTGAATATTGAGTCTTACCGTGTGTCATTAATCATGGACGAGTAGAAGAGTCCTTGTGCCATTCTATGGTACGTTGCCACGAGTTTCATATGGGTAGAGTGATTCCCCATGATGATCAGGATGGAACATCTTCATATTGATCTCACTTGATAACATAGGTAAAGAGAGTCCCTGAATTGATCATGCGTGGTTTCCTTGTGTGTGTTGACTAGGTTGAGTGACTCTCTAAGTTGGATGGGTTGGATTTGGTGAATTAGCTCACACGTTGGCCGGGTAGAGTGATTCTGCTTATCGAATAGGCATAGTGATTTTCTGTTGGTACTTATATAATGAGATATTGTGGATTTTATGTAGATTGATAAAGAGGATGGTTCCTCACCTTAATAATGATTATGCATATATGAGATTTGGTCAGATGGTGATTCCTTGCCATGCTTATATGCTTGAGATTTATTCTGAGGATGAACCTCATCATGACTATGAATATATATGTGTTTCTACAAGAGGGTGATTCCTCACCATGCATAAATATATGTGTCCACAGATTTATTTGTAAGAAATAATGTATGCATATTCATTTCCTTTGTCTCTCATTAGTAGTATTGTTATGGGTTTTAACCTATTGGAATTTCTTAGAAGTCAAATTGTGGTGGTCTCACATGTGGATTCATTTACTGGAGCCATAGGAGTTGATGCAAATTTAACCCAGGCAGAGTTTCCCGAGCAAGGACTAGCCCCACCCGAGGTGTAGACACGGAGGCCTATCTCCGATTAGTAGTTATTTGTATTTATTAAGATGTTTATTTTGGTTAGACGATGAATCATGTACGGTTCGTTGTATTTTGATGTAAGTAATGAACTGATGATAGTGTATAATATTGTTTGGGAAGAAATGACTATGATATATGGATATTACTATTAAAAGTTAAATGTTCTTACTAGTACATTTAGTATTAGTCTCTGACTAATCTCTATATTTATTTTGCGACAATTTATTCTACTTGACGTGTGTTAAACTCAAGAATATGAGGCTAAGCCCAAGTAAGATTTGGGGTATTGCCAATCGGTTGCAGCCCTAGCATCGTAGATCATCGCCATCCTTACTAAGGAATGAGGATCCACAACTCTTACTCTGTGCGAGTAAAGAGTGTCCACACTCAGGCAAACAAAGAGTGCTCGAGCCATATGCCAGCAACGAGTTCTTGAACCACAAGGTGAGCATGGAGAGTTAGAACCCCGGGGCGAGCAACAATAGTGTAATGCCCGTCCTTGTGGTGGGACTTTTTATAAAAATGTTTGTAGAATGGAAGACGAGAATTACTGTTTGATTTAAAACTTTTTACTTGCATACTCAGGGTGCAAGACTCTGCGTTTATAAAATAAAATGTGCTTTTAGAATAAAAGAGGTTTACAGCGAAAAACATTAATCTTATAATAAAAAGGTCTCTCGTACAATTAAAACTGATGCCTAGACTTTAGTGCTCTTCCCCATGGGCCGTGTCCGTCCTGATCATTCAGTTCCTGTGAGGGTGAGGGACATGCATAAAAACTAAAATGATTCGATGACTCTATGACTCGATGACTCGTAAGCATTACTTCATACAGTTAAAATATAACAACATAGGTTTTCATTCATGCATTCATCATTAATACATACTATACCTACATGCGTGCATGCATACGTGCGTTCATTTGAAAACATCACTGGACTGGGTTTCCTTTTAAAAGGGGCTTTCTTTTCGTAAAATGTGTCCCCCGTCAGTGCCTTCATTTCTTAAAGGTTCATGCATTCATGCTTTCATGCATTCATCCATTCCTTCTTATCACTTTCATAGGCCAGTACACACTGTTACACCCCGTGTGTTGGGGTTAGCAATCTTCCTTTGGACCCGGACTTTGCCCGTGGCCACGGGTTGGGAATCCCTTTTCCGTCAGGGGGCAGAACTGGGTACACAACTAGTTCTACTTACCCGGCATTACAATCTGCCCATTCATTGGTACCATTTCCATTCATTCATGTGGCCGTTACGTATCTTCATACATTAAAACATTCATTCGTTCAGTCTTTTCTTACAGTTTAGTCCTTTCAGTTCAGTCCTTTTCGTTTAACAGTTCAGTTCATGGAAAAACATCGTTTAAGGCATGGGCTTAAACTTTCAGTTCATTTAAGCTCTATCTTTCATTTAACAGTTCGGTCATGGAAAACGTCATTTAAAAACATACATAGGCTTAAACGTTGGCTTTCATGGCATCCATAAGCATCACCTTAAACTTCGTCTTTCATGGCATCCATAAGCATCACCTCATGGCGCACATGAAAGCATCGGTTCGTAGGATCCATAAAAGCATTTGTTTTCATGTCCTTCAAGCATTTTCATTAGTTTATGGATTTTTCTTAGAAAATACATACAATCAATACAACGTATAGTCATCCATTCACATGCGTACAATTAATACTTTGGGTGCGTAAAAAGGGACTGCCAAGGAGGAGCCGTACATACATATAACTTTGAACACTTAGCATTTTCTTTCGTAAAATGTCTTTCGTGTCTTTTCGTAAAGCATCATAAAGGAAAAGCATTTTGTTTTCGTTTCTTTATATTTTAGAAGACTCTAGAAGATTATGAATGTAACACTTACCTGGACTCCATGCTATTTTCATATCATGCAGTCCATTCACGTGCATGTCAAATGGCAACCTACATGCATACACATAACCTTGACGTCATTCTTTGTCTAGTACATAAGCAACTTAAACTATAAGACATAGCTACACTTCACTTGGAACTCTCCTTCTATCCCGTACTCTTATGTACCCTTTACTATGCTAAGACCTTCGGGGACCGCTTACGGTCACTTCCTCTTCTCAATTCGACGTTCTTGCCTCAAGTGCTTATCTCTCAAGTGAACCCGTGATTCACTTTAGGATTAAGACACTAAGACCTTCGTCTTACTCTTCTTACTAAACACATTCGACGCATGATTCCGATAGATGGAATCACGCATCCCAATCCTAGATAATACACTCGTCACTATCTTCATGCACCTTAGTCCACACTAAATCCTCATTCCCATCCATACAAGCCACAAGGCTCTAAGCCAACTCTGAGGCTTAAGCACCGTGTAACTGTGCTAAGGACAAATTACCCATTACATATGGTGAATCCATCCGACACATGTGTCTAACCAGATTACACATGTACCTTACCCCTTTATAACATGAGACCAACATATAACATGTTGATCACCTGCTCGTAGGGACAAGGGCCATACTCCGATACCAACTTCTCAAAACTTGGCTAGCATGACTCTTCATGCTACCCGTCCTTTTTAACAGTTCATCCCAACACTTAACACGACAAGACTCCATTCACTACTACGTCATATGTCACGTCATATAGCTTGAGACTACACCCAAGCTACACCATGACCTTGTCACATCACCTGACATCCCACTACGTCATTTCTACGCCAACTTCTAACTCATCATGAGTACGGTTCCTCACGTACTCCTAACACATTGTGACAACTCGTCACATTCCTGCTACACCATTTCTACACTAACTCCTCACCCATCATAAGCATGACTACTAGTGGTCATGTCACTTTGTGACATTCCCAAGTCATGCTTCCACTGCGCATTCTTACACTTGTTCTGCTACTACACGTACACTCCTAGCCATAAGTCAATTACAGTGACACTTGTCACCTTAGACTATAGGCCACATCACAGCTACTTCGGGACACTGTTCCACAGTTCCCAACACTACTCATCATGTTCCACGCTCATCAATCACACAACCATCCTTATCTCTGCAACACACCACACAGAGTGTCGCTGCCTTGTGGAGTACACTCCACGTATACTCCCTTCACATATGCCACATCACCACTATGGCGTACATGCCATATGGTGCATCAATCCACTACATTGAGTACACTTCACGTGTACTCCCTTCACACACACTACGCCACATTACCACTATGGCATATCCGCCATATGGTGCATCATTCCACCTTCACACACACTACGCCACGTTACCATTATGGCATACCTGCCATATGGTGCATCACTCCACCACATGGAGTACACTCCACGTGTACTCCCTTCACATGCACTACGCGACATCACCATTATGGCATACCCACCATATGGTGCATCACTCCACCACATGGAGTACACTTCATGTGTACTCCCTTCACACACACTACGCCACATCACCATTATGGCCTACCTGCCATATGGTGCATCATTCCACCTTCACACACGCTACGCGACATCACCATTATGGCTTACCCGCCATATGGTGCATTACTCCACCACATCGAGTACACTCCACGTGTACTCCCTTCACATGCACTACGCCACATCACCATTATTGCATACCTGCCATATGGTGCATCACTCCACCACATGGAGTACACTCCACGTGTACTCCCTTCACACGCACTACACCACGTCACCATTATGGCATACCCGCCATATGGTGCATCACTCCACCACATGGAGTACACTTCACGTGTACTCCCTTCACACACTACGCCACATCACCATTATGGCATACCCGCCATATGGTGCATCATTCCACCTTCGCACACACTATGCCACATCACCATTATGGCATACCCGCCATACGGTGCATCACTCCACCATATGGAGTACACTCCACGTGTACTCCTTTCACACGCACTATGCCACATCACCATTATGGCATACTCGCCATATGGTGCATCACTCCTCCACATGGAGTACACTCCACGTGTACTCCTTTCACACGCACTACGCCACATCACCATTATGGCATACCCGCCATATGGTGCATCACTCCACCACATGGAATACATTCCACATATATTCCTTTCACACTACGCCACACAAAGTACACTCCACGTGTACTCTTCCCATTCCACAAAACGTCAGGAGGGTATATTTTACATATACTCTCCTTATCCCACACTACGCCACACACAGAGTACACTCGGCATGTACTGTTCCCATCCCACATGCCATGTCACCTATACAGCACACAGTCCACAACCATGCTACATAGCACAATCCAGAACACCTCACATCACACTTCCCAACTACGCTCCACACTTCACTACACAATGCCAAACATTTCACTACACAACACATCACAATACAGCGAACTCCACAATACTAACATCACAGTCCACAACATAATCAACTAATCAACATCTAACATAAATAATGAGGGATAGACGGTTATACCATCGATAGGATAACCCGTGTGTTGCTTGATGATCGTCACGGCCAATGATGTTGGAAAGGTCATACGTGGCTGCTAACCCACGTACGATGGCTGTTTGGGCTTTTGGATAGCTAAGTGTGGTCTTGGAAGGGCTCGTGGTGGCCATGTGATGGTGGAAAGGAGTGTAACATGGCAAATCTAGCCGTGTATAGTGGCTGTCCATCACGTGTAGTGGCTACCCACCACATAAAGTGGTGGTTCAGGCCTAGGGTTAGACCAAGGGAGGCTAAGGGAGGCTGAGGGTGGTCTCATGGTGGCCTCGAGGTGGCGGTGAGGGGTGGAACATGGTGGAGCCATGGGTTTCCCTTGGAAACCCGTGTGTCTCAAAGCATGGAATTGGAAAGGGAAGGCTTGGCTGGTCATGGTTGGCCATGGAGGGACTTAGGGGTTTCTGGTGGAGCTTGTGGTGGTGCTGGAGTGGCGCCACGGTGGCCTACGGCGGCAGATCAAGCTTGGGAAGGAGGGAGAGTCCATGGGAGAGTGAGGGAGAGTGTGCATGCATGGGTGGCAGATTGGGTCCATGGGTGGTCGGGATATGTCGGTGGTGGCTGGAGGAGGCTGGAGATGGCGATCACAAGCCGTGGGTGGCAGCATAAGGTGGTGGAGGGAAGACAACTCGTGCGTTGGAGAGGGGAGAAGCTCGTGCGGTGGAGGGAGGCTATGGGCCTCGGGTCAGGTGGAGGAGGAAGGGGGAGACCAGGAGGAGCTCATGGTGGTGTCCGGTGGCTGCACATGGCGGCGCTAGGGACGTGCATAGTGAACCCGTGCATGGGTAAGGCTATGTACATGTAGGTGGAGAAGGTGGCTGAATGGAGGGGGGGCCAAGCTCGATGGACGATGATGGCCGGTGGGAGGAGGGGCTACCATGGAGGTGGTGGCGTCGGAGGACGACGCATGGCGGCGCATTAACATGAAGCCCATTCCGGGTTGTGCACTGTCGAGGGAGAGGAAGAGAGAGCGTGAGAGAGGGAGATCGGTGTAGGGAGGCTTGCTGGAGTGAGGTGGTGCCGGTGGTGGCGAAGGTGAGACCTACCAGCGCAAGGCGGCGCCGAGCTATGGGGTGGAGCAGTTCGGGCATGGGGGTGTCATGCAATGCAAGCCGCGAGGGAGAGGAAAGAGAGAGAGAGAGAGAGAGCTGGGGAAAAAGTGAGGGAGAAGGAAGAGGGGTCTGGGTATTTAACCCAATCCCTTCGTCTTGGGATCCTCAAAACGATCTAACGATGGGGAACTAAAACACTGATTTGAAAATGTGTAAACATTAACTTAATTAAAAGCACTTAGAAGAATTAAGGTAGAATATTATTTAAACTAAACTTTAGTTAATAAAATAATATTCTTTCATCATTAATAAATGATGAAGTCTTATTTAATCTGTTTAAAAGGATAAAACCATTTAATTAATTAAGGCTTTCAACATAATTTAAATCTCATAATATTTTAAATAACTGAAATCATTTTAATAATAATATTAAAATGATTTCCAAAAATTATAATATTTTTGGAGCTCTTCAAAATATTATAATTGTCGTATTTAAAATCAAGCTTAGTTCAATAACACTGGAAATATTTGTTATAAATATTTCCAGTACATTTAAAACACTGGGCATGCCTTAAAAGTCACATAATATCTTTTGAAACATGCCATCAAGGTTCGGCACACATAACGAGGCTCGCAGTTGTTAGAGAAAAGGGGTGGACGGTTACATAATTTCCATCCTCAGAATTTGCTTACATCCAAAAGAAAAAGCGTACGTAAGAAGGAAGGAGCGGGGTGTTACAAACAGTTCCTACACAACACAATCGAATGTGCTTGTCCTCAGCCAATGCCTCAGAGCATGAAGGTTCGGGTAGTGACTAAAAGTGCTCACTCGGTGGAATGGTGAAAGAAAGTGTTCAAGAAATGTAGCTTAGCCAGAAAAATGAAGCTTAGTTAGAAAAGAGAAAGTAGGACAATAAAAGGAAGATAGACAGAAAAATGAAGCTTGGTTGAAAACATAAAGATAGAACAGAAAATGAAGATAGCCCAAAAAATGAATTTTGGTCGAAAAATTAAGGTAGAGCATGAAAATGAGATAGGCCAGAAAATGAAAGTAGTCAGAAAATGAAGATTGGACGAAGAAATGAATCTAGGCAACCAAAAGAGCTAGCTCCAAAATGTGTTTCTCTCATGGGCAAGCATTCAAACAAATAACTAAAGTGATCTCACACTTGGGGAGAACCACATTTCTTAGTGTGAGCAAAAGTCCTCACATCCAAGAAGGCAAGTGAAGCACCTGCACTTTGCCCTGTGCAAGCAAAATACTCACCACCTCTACTCTTGGGCACAGGCATAGGGAACTCGCACTCCTCAATGAGGAAACACTGCTTCAAACTAGGGGTGACAAAAGATGCTTGAACCTATCTGAGCAAAAATGCTTGTACCACGAGGCAAGGAAAGGGTGCCCCACTGGGGCATGCAACAAGTGCTCCTCTTAGGGGTGAACTTTGAAAAAACAAATGTAGTGATCTTTGCCAAGTGTGAGTGTTCGCATAAAAACATATCTGCAAGTGCACAGAATCGTAACAAGCAGTAAAGTATTTTAAAGAAAATGAATATCGAACCCACAGAGTAATTATGCTATTGATTATTGAAATTGACTAAATTAATTACTATTGGGAAAATTGAAATTTGAAGAATAGATTATCCAAATTAAAGTGAAGACAAAAGCATTAAAATTAAGATTTAAAAATAATAAAAATAGATCTAGAGCATTTGACTTCACCTAGCAAATCTCAAACAATTTATTATTCCTTGTTATAGAATCTCAATTATCCCAAAATCCCTTAACTATTCAATATTTTATCTCGAACAATACCAAAAATATCTCCAACTAATAACTCCATATCTCTATGTGAATTTAACTAATTGGAGACTCATTAAGTTCTTTGGATTTTTCTTGAAAATCACGCTAGTTGCAGTAAAGCATCTCTGCTTTCGCTCAATTAATGGTGTTTAATCCTAGAGCTTTAATTACAAATCACCTCTCAATCTCATTACAATCCAAAAGATCAAACAATAGTTAGCTAGAAAATTGTAAGCATTAAGAACAATGAATAAATACCCAATCATGGAAATATTGAAAATAAAATAACTTTGAGTATAAACTATGTGTTCAATGCTAGGCTTCATCAAAAATCTAGAAAATAGAATTAGTTCATAATAAAATTAAAAAGAAAAAGAATAAAAGTGGTGTTCTTCGTTGAAGTTAGTTGATGAAGTATGCAACTCCCGCATCTGCCCTCCAATTCTGCCTTCTCAAAAGAATACTTCAAAAATAAATTATGGAACTCTAAACTCAGACTCAGACTCTAAAATATAAAACTAAGGTTAAGAACCAAGACTCCCTATACATCCCATAAGACGGGCTTAAATAGATGTCAAAACTCAAGTCCGGAAGCAAAATAAATGCGGCTACAATCTAACTTAAAAATCTAGAAAATAATTTCTAAAGATAGATGTTAACATAAAAGGAAATTATCCAAAGAATATCGGAATTATCTAAAATGGAAAACGCAGTGATATGTGGCATGAATTCCGGAGTTCGGGAGGATTTGGTCACCAGTAGATTGATTGCGGAATTTAGAAAAGTCCCACTAGGTAGATGTTGTGTGCTCTGAATATAACTGGCGGGAAGGTCACAAATGAACAGGCGTGGAAGTCACAAAGACCACACCGCGTGGAACGACTCCCGACTGGGATGAAAGACTCCTCTCGCCTTTTATAGTTGTTGCCCACGATGTCATTTAGGTTGGTCTCTTAAGTTGGTCGTTTAGACTAGTTGCCCAATCTAATCGCCTAGAGCCTTGTCGCCAAGTCTTCGCGCTTTCAGGTCGCACCTTCTGGTCTTGAGTTTCCTAGCCTACCGAGAGGTAAGTCTTCTTGCCTTTGGGCAAGAGAAATTCTTTGTTGCCCACGGGATAAGGCTCCTTGCCCAAATCTCATTGGCTCTTTTTAGATATCGCTGCCTCTCATCGGTCTGGATCCTTTGTCTCTTTTTTTGTACCAAAATGCTTTCCTCTTGCACTAAATCTTCTACTTCCTTCAAATCCAAGAAAATAAATAAAAATATATAGAAATAAAATAAAATCAATAGTATTGAAGGGAAAATGACACTTTTCATAAATAAAAGAGTGATAAAAATCACATAAAAATAACACTTATCAAATACCCCCAAACTTAGGATTTGCTCGCCCTCGAGCGAAGAAGGAAAAAAAAGTCAATTAAAACAAGAATTGGTTTAATTCATAAAATTTATTGTCTCAAAGATTGTCTAATGTCTATAATTCAAAGGAGTCGTTCAAGATCAATCAAGTCCAAAAATTAATTCAAAACTCAATTCCACCGCATTTTCCATCCCCACATGGATGCATACCCATCATTCTCACTTCATCATTAGCTCCCTGGATAGTTTTATGCAAACAAATAAATAAATAATGGATTTCTAAAAACTCCATAGGCTTGTTTTTCAAATCACTCTCCACTAATGTAGAACAGAAACTATCACCAGGGATCAATAGCTTTTTATTAAGTTTGTAATATAAGGCTAGGGTGAGGGCTAAAAAGAAACAGTAGGATTCAAATAAAGCAAGAGAACTTAAGTTTGAACATCAACAGAATAAATAGAGCATTCTCACTTCTAACACAAACATCTCTTCTCAATCATTGTAAATCTCTCAACATACCTCTTTTTATTGCACTTTCAAGTATCTCTCTCTTTACCCCTCTATTCGGCAGATCAGATTTTTCTTCTTCCTTTTGGAAATATTCCATACCTTTTCGATTGCCTTTGTGGATGACTCTCGTTGGCCTTTTCTTGTTGACCACATAGTAGACGAGTTGACTTTTCACACCCCCAAACTTATGATTTTGATAATAGTGCTATAGTTACTTTACATGTAGACCTTCTACCTCTCTTGCCTTTTATGCTCTTGTGAATCCGTGACTTTCTGTAAATTTAGTTCTCTTGAAAGCTAAGAATATCAGTGTTTAAGCTCAAATGGGGTAGGGAATATGAGGTTTACAAGAAAGAAAAATATAAGGTCAAAATATATTTCAATAAAGCTCAAAGGGGCGAGTAGAGATAAAGAGAATAAACAGGTAAGCTTGAAAGGCTCAATCGGTCCAAAGATTTCCTTAATCATTTGCCCAATAATATTCTGTCTAGGATTTCACCTCGAGTGTAATCAAACAAGTTCTAGAGTAAGTTGAGACCATACAAATTCACATAAAATTTCTCTAGGTACTCAAAACAATTAATGATCATAAGAGCCATTTATTGAACATAGGAAATATCAAATTAAGTAAGATCAAATAAAGAATTAACAGCTAGACTTAAGTAATGAGAATTTTTCCTAAAAATTATAATCAATTTCAATCATAGGCTTTTTTATTCATCAAACCATACTGCTTTTATGATCATTATTATTATTTTATTTATTTATTTATATTTATTTTTTAAATAAATAAAATAATATCATTTCCCTCTAAACTTAAATATCACAATTTCTAAATGAGAAAAAGAAAGAAAAAGTAAAGCAAAGATTGAGAGAAGGTAAGAGATGCTCCCCTGATGTTTTTTTTTTTTTTTTGGTTCTTCCAATTGAATATTTTCCTTGAAGGTGTAGCCGTTTACTCCTTAGAGATCTCCTTGCCTCTTTGGTCCTGCAAGATGAAATAAAACGAATAATATTAAGCAAAAATAAAACTTAATAAAATAAAATAAAAAACTTGGGTTGCCTCCCAAAAGCGCTTTATTTAAAGTCTATAGCTAGACATTGTCCTCTCATCATTTATTACTAGCGAGATCGATGGAATACTTTTCCGAGTTAAAGGCTCCATCCATATAGGGCTTTAATCTCTGTCCATTTACTTTAAATGTGTCTTTTGTCTTGTGATGGACTTCAACTGCCCCATAGGAAAAGACACGGGTCACCACAAAATGTCTCAACCACTGAGAGCACAACTTTCCCAGGAAGAGTCAAAGTCTTGAGTCAAATAATAGAACTTTTTGCCCGATTTTGAATTCCCTTCTCAGAATATGCTTATCGTGCCATCTTTTCGTTTTATCTTTGTATATGCTTATCGTGCCATCTTTTCATTTTATCTTTGTAAATCTGAACATTCTCATAAGCATCATTGTGGAACTCATCCATCTCGTTGATTTGAAGTATTCCCTTTTTGCCAGCCGCTTGTAAATCAAAGTTCAATGTTTTCGTCACCCAATAGGCTCTGTGTTCTAGCTCCATGGGTAGATGGCAGGCTTTTCCAAAAACAAGCCGATAAGATGACATTCCGGTCGGTGTTTTGAATGTTGTCCTATAGGCCCATAGCGCATCATCTAACCTTTGCACCCAGTCTATCTGAGAGACACACACGGTCTTCTCCAGTATGCGCTTCAGCTCCCGATTAGACACCTCGACCTGGCCGCTCGTTTGAGGATGGTATGGTGTTGCCACATTATAGGTAACGCCATATTTAGTCAGTAGCGCTTCAAATTGGCGATTGCAAAAATGCTTCCCGCCATCACTGATTATGGCCCTCGACATACCGAATAGGGAAAAAATGTTCTTCTATAGGAAATTTAGTATGACCCTCGCATCATTGGCTGGCAAGGCTACCGCTTCCACCCATTTGGAGACATAATCTATAGCAACCAAAATAAATTTGTTAGAATATGAGGATGGAAAATGACCCATGAAATCTATATCCCAAACATCAAATAGTTCAATCATTAAAATATTGTTTAAAGGCATCTCATGTTTCCTAGAAATGTTGCCAACTCTTTGACAATGATAACATAAATTAACAAAATTAAAAGAGTCTTTGAAAATGGTTGACCAATAAAAGTCGCATTGTAAAACTTTTGCTTCTGTTTTTGCTCCACCAAAGTGGCCGCTTGCTTTCAATGAGTGGCAATGTCTGAGTATGCTCTTCATCTCTTCCTTGGGCACACATCTCCTGATTGTTTGGTCCGTGCAGTGCCGATATGGAAAAATGTTCATCTCAAAAATAACATTTCAAGTCAGAGAAGAACTTCTTCTTTTGTTGATATGTCATCCCGGCCGGTAGAATTCTGGACACCAAATAATTTACCATGTCGGCATACCATGGAGCAACTTGTATAGCCATTAATTGCTCGTCCGGGAAGGTCTCATTAATTGAAAAATTATCCTCACCAGCCACCTCTTTAAACTCAAGGCAAGATAAGTAGTCAGCCACTACATTCTCAATAAATTTCTTATCTCTTGTTTCCAAATCGAACTTTTGTAGTAGCAAAATCCATCTTAATAGTCTTGGTTTGGAATCCCTCTTAATAGCTAAGTGATTGGTGTAGATGGCCACCTACAAACCTATCAAATAAGAATGAGATTTGTCAAAGGCAAACACAACTGCTAACAATTCTTTTTCAGTAGTAGCATAATTAAGTTGAGCTCCTGTTAAGGTTTGACTTGCATAATAAATAACATGAAAAATTTTATCTTTTCTCTGCCCCAAAATAGCCCCTATAGCATAATCACTGACATCACACATTAATTCAAACGGTAAATTCCAATCCGGTGACACAATGATAGGTGCTGAAATTAATTTCTTTTTTAATGTTTCAAAAGCATGCAAACATTCACCAGAAAATTCAAACCAAGTATCTTTAATCAACAAAGTGCATAGAGGTTTAGTAATTTGAAAAAAAAATCCATTATAAACCGACGATAGAACTCTACGTGACCCAAGAAACTCCTCACACCTTTCACATTGGTCGGTGGTGGGAGTTTTTCAATAACTTTTATCTTTGCTCGATCGACCTCAATTCTGGCCGAGCACTATTCCCTCCTTGACCATGAAGTGGCATTTTTCCCAATTTAAAACAAGATTTGTCTCCTTGCATCTATGCAAAACCAAAGATAAATTAGATAAGCAGTTATCAAAAGAGTGACCAAAAATCAAGAAGTCATCCATGAAGACTTCTAAAAACATTTACACCATGTCCGAGAAGATGGAGCAGCTCTTAACTGCGGCTGCTAGGTTTTGCATCTGCTAGGGTTTGTGTCATCCTAGGGTTTCTTGCATGGAGAATCCTGGGGAGTCATCATCTAACGCGATGGCTCAGTCGTCTGATGTGAATGGGAAGGAGAATGGAGGCATTCAAGAACCCTTGAAGAACGTGGCTGGAGGTAGTTTACGGAGAGGATATGCTGATATTGTGGGTAATAGACCACAACCTTTACCAGTCATGGGTATTCCAGTTCGTGAACCTAGATTTGTTGAGGGGGAGATGTTCTTTACGTTTTCTTAGGCTGAAATCTCTAAATTGGCGGAACCATTTCGGTTGGCGATTGTTTTAAAATTTCAACGTTGCCGACCATCTCTTAATCAGATTAGAGGTTTTATAAAAATAGATGGGGGATAAAGTCCATGCCAGTGGTTGGTCAATTATGTAATCCTCGTAATATATTGGATCGGCTGATAAACGAAGATGACTTTGTGACTGTTATGGCTAGAGGAAATTTGAATGTTGATGGTGTTCCCTACAAAGTTTTCCATTGGACCCCGGGATTTAATGAAGATGATGATTCTCCTTTGATCCCTGTATGGATCACGTTATCTGGACTTCCCTTGAATTATTTTCAATATTCCATGTTAAAAAGCTTTGGCGATGGTTTTGGACGATTTTTTAAGTGTGATAATGCAACCATGTGTGTTACGAGACCGGAGGCGGCTAGAATATTTGTGGAGATGGATGTTTCGGTGGCATTGAAACCCCATTTCTTGATTGGTCTGCCTGGGCTCGAGACCAGTCATTATCAGGAAGTTATATTTGAGCATGTTCTGACATATTGCAATTGGTGCCGAAAACAGGGTCATGTGGCAAACCAGTGTAAATCCAAGGAAAAGAATACCATGAAAGGTAAGAAGAAAGTGGTAGCGGAAGAGGGAAGAACGGGGGTGGAGAGAAAGGTGTGGAAAGTGGTGGGTGAGAACAAAGGAGAAGAGAAAGTTCAAAGGAATGTAGAGGAAGAGAAGGAAAAATTGAGAGCGAGGAGGGAGGTTATTTTGGAACGTATTCGAAACAAAAACAATGGTGACTCTCAAGATAAGATGTAGGTATTGTTTGTTGATCCTAGTGGTGTTTTATTTTCAAAGAATCAATTTATTCTAGATGATAATCCAGTGGATACTCAAGTGAGTCATCTGAATAAGGTTAGTGAGAAGGAAAAATGTGATGAAGGTGTTTGGGTTTGTTTATTAACTTCGGGTTCTAAATTGTCTTGGTTTGAGGAAACGGAGAATATGGACGATATTGTTGCTGCTGGTGATGTGTTAGGAGAGTGTGGTTCGCCAATAAGTTCTTTAAAAGTGATTGATGAAACTCTTGAATGTGAGTTATGCCGCAGTGATAACAAGAAGGTTACGTTGGATAACAATTGCTTAAATCATCCAATGATGGTTCATTCATTGTCCGATAATGATAATGAAGAAGAGATTGAAGAGTTGGCAGCCAAATGTTATGATTCGGATAGTGAGATTGAAGTCTCAAAAAAGAAATTTCGAGGAGGAAAAACAAAGAAACCTATTGTTGTTCTTGAACGGACAATGCGTTCTAATAAGTGTTATTAATTGATGAATATTCTTGTTTGGAATATTAGAGGGATTTGTTCATCGAAGGCAAGGCTGCGGCGTATTCTTAATAAATTTTGTCCATCGGTTGTTGCAATGTTAGAACCATTTCTTTCAGTCAATAAGTGTGCTCGTTGGGCACAGTGGTTACATCTTCCTAATTTTTGTAATAATGTGGAAGTGGGTGGTAAAATTTGGTTGTTCTGGGTAGATGAAATTGATTTTCAACTACATTCAGTGATGGCTCAAGTTGTATCAGGCTGTTTCTCTCATGGTAATTCTCGTGTTTTTGGCTCTTTTATTTATGCCAATTGCTTTCAAGAATAGCGACATCTTCTTTGGAGTTATCTTATGGATATTGATGTTGGTGGTTTGTCGTGGTTTCTTGGAGGTGATTTTAAGATTATTCGGTTTGAAGGAGAAAATTGGTGGCAATTGGCATTCCTCCCGGGGTAGTGCCGATTTTAAAAATTGTATTCAAGCTTGTGGTTTGGTTGATATTTCTTTTTCTGGCAATCGGTATTCTTGGTGTAATGGGAGGTTTGGGGGTGGAAGAATTTGGGCTTGACTTGATAGAGTGCTGGTGAATACAAATTTCTTAGCAAATTTCCCTAATGGGCGAATGGAGTATCTCCCTCGCACGTCGTCGGATCATTGTCCAATGGTTACTAATCCACTGTAGGACAGGAATGTTGGTCCGGAGCCTTTTCGTTTTCAGAGAATGTGGTGCCATCATGAAGATTTTCTAGCTCTGGTGCGGGACTCTTGGGATCAGGATATTCATGGATGTCCGATGGTGAAATTCAGTGGCAAGCTAAAGAATTTGAAACAAGTATTGAAGAGGTGGAATATGGAGGTCTTCGGAAGAGTGGAAGTGGATCTTAAAGTAATTGAAGAGGAACTTCTGGAAATATAAAATAATGTTCAACAGAATTATTCACCGGATATGGAAGTTGAACTCTTGAGATTCAAGCAAAAGCATATTCAATATTTGCATAGAGAGGAGATTATGAGGTGCCAAAAGTCAAGAATTAAGTGGATGTGTGAAAGGGATGAAAACACGGCTTTCCTTCATGCGTATTTGAGATGCAAAAAGAAATTTAAAGCAGTGGAAAATATGACTCTTGAATATGGTAGCATTCTGGAATCAGGTGAAGTGGTTCTTGAGGGGGCTGTAGAGTTTTTCCAGCAGTAGTTAACGACATCAGCTGTCTCTCTAGTGGGTCCTAGTTTGAACCTCTTAACTCCATTTATTTCTGATGCTGATAATCTGTTGCTATGTAGAGTTCCTGAGATGATTGAAATTAAGGAGGCTCTTTGGTCGATCTCGCAAGACAATAGTCCAAGGTCGGATGGTTTTTCTGCAAGTTTTTTTTCAGCATGCTTGGGATATTATCAGTGAAGACTTATTGAAGTTGGCTATTGAATTTTTTGAGGAGAAGCCGTTAACCACGTTTTTTGGGGCTACCAATATTGTTTTGATTCAGAAAGTGGATGATCCAAGGAATTTTTTGCAATTCCGACCTATCAGTTTATGTTCTGTTGTCTATAAAATTATTTCCAAGGTTTTGGTGAATCGTTTGGTGCCTTCCATAAATAAATTAATTTCTGAAGAGCAATCGGCTTTTATTAAGGGGCGAAGCATTTTTTATAATATTTCTATTGCTTAAGAGATGATTCATAGTATGAATATGAAGGTGAGAGGTGGTAACACCATGATTAAAATTGATATGGCAAAGGCGTATGATAGGGTGAACTGGAGTTTTTTTATGGAAGTTATGAAGCGTTTGGGATTTTCAGATCAGTGGAAGGGTCTAATCTTTAATTGTATTTCATCTCCCATGTATTCAGTTATGCTTAATGGTTTGATGAAAGGTTTCTTCAAACCTTCTCGTGGTATTAGACAAGGAGATCCTCTTTCGCCATATCTTTTCATTTTATCACAAGAGCTTCTTTCTTGGATGATTAATGATGATTTTCAAGAGGAGAAAGTCAAGCCTTTTAATGCTAATGGAGGTACCTTGATTTCTCATTTGTTTTATGCTGATGATGTATTGATTTTTGCAAATGGAGGTAAAAGATCTTTAGCGCAGCTTATGAAGACTTCACAAGCTTATCAATCCATGTCAGGGCAATTGGTTAGTCTGGATAAGTCCTCTATATTTTTCTCCTCTAAATTTCCGCTTGCTCGAAAATTAGAGGTATTGAGAATAACGGGATTTATGGAGGGTAAATGGCCGTGTAATTATCTTGGTGTTCCGTTGCATGTGGGACGGGTTACAGTCAAATTATTTGACCCTTTGTTGTTGAAGATTCAAAAGAAACTAGCTGGATGGAAGAGTCGCATCCTATCATTTGGGGGTAAAATTACGCTTCTTAAACATGTTTTATCTAGCATGCCAATTCATGTTTTATCTGTTATGAATTTACCTAAGGGTGTGTTCAAAACTCTTAAGAGCATTTTCTCTAATTTTCTCTGGAGTTCAACTGATGATAAAAAGAAAAGAAAATGGGTGTCTTGGATCAATATATGCTTGCCGGTTGAGGAAGGGGGTTTGGGCATTCGGCACCTTGTTGATGTTCAAATGTCATTATTCATGAAATTTGCTTGGAAATTACTAGATGGTAAATCGTGTTGGGCAAAATTTGTTTTGGCTAAATATGTGGGTGAGAAGCACCTAGCTATCCTTTCTAATTCCACAGGTTCTACATTTTGGAAAGGCATTCTGTCAATGATGCCGATGGTGCTTAGTAATTCAAGAATCTTGCTTAGATATGGTGAATGCAATTTAAGGTTTGAAAACTGGCTTGAGGATGGAGCCATTGCGAATTCGGAAGATGTTAGTGGAGATGAAGATTTATTGGTGGGTGGAATCCTAACTAATGCAGGTTGGGATGTTTCTAAATTACGTATGCTGATGTCGGAAGAGATGGTTGAGAGAATAATTGCTTCATCGGTTCAGATCTCAAGTGGCTCTGATGTGCGTATTTGGCAGCCTAATCCAGATGGGAGGTTTACTACTAAATCTGCTTGGCATCTGATGTGTGTAGAGTTCAAGGGCCGGTTTCTTTATGGAGGAAATGGCTTTGGAATATATTTGTCCCCAAGAAAATGTCTTTTCTTTGTTGGTGTGCTAAAAAACAAGTGTTACCTATGGATGATGTCCTTATTAACCTGGGCATTTCGTTAGTATCAAAGTGTCATTGTTGTGTTTTACCACAACAAGAATCTATTGATCACATTCTTTGTAGTGGTGACTTGGCTGTTATGGTTTGGAATTATTTTGCAGGTATTGTGGGTTTAACAGCCCGCTAGAAATTCATTGGTCGAATTTCTGTCGATTTTAGGAATTTCGTAAAAACTGCATAAGTTTTTACAAATCGAATAATCGCACATGTTTTAGTCTGTCAACATAGTCAATATCATCACTCACTATGGTGCTAGAAATATGAGTTTCATTTATTTGAGATAGTTAGAAGTGTCAGAATGCATTATGGTCTACGCCATTAGACTCAATTGATTATTTAGGATTTTATGGCGCAATAAGTTTATTTTCATACTTACGGACGAAATGTCTGTTTGAAACTATGAAATTTTTTTTAGGAGCACTTCAAGGTTGAATTTCAGTAAACAACTTTCACTGTAGGTTAATATGAATATTTAGGAATTTTTCGTGCTAAGTTTATGATTCACTTTTTCGGAGTGAATAGTAATCTCGGTAAGCACACCAATTGCATTGTTTCAAAATCACAGTGTGGAATGTCCAAATTAGATTAGAGAAGTTTTATTTGGACACATGGCAATATCTTAGCCACATATAGTGAATAGTATTAGACACTTGGCACAAAGAGGAACCATTATATAGATTTGTGAAGGAAATCAAGGTGGGAGTTCATGCCACCTAAGCAAACCTTTGTTTCATTTGATCAACCAAATTGTGCCAGACCAAAGAAGGTTTCAATCCTAGCAAAATCCTAAATGGTTGGAATCCAATTGAAATCCCAAAAGCTTGGTTGAAATCGAAACCCTAAACGGTTTTCCCAAACCCTAAAGTTGGCCTTCAAACCCTTTCTAATCCGATTTCTAGCATTGTGTTTTATCACTTAATTAAATCACTTCCACATGCTACTACTCCTTCAAATTTGTGTTAGAACATCATTATCCAACTTTGTTAACCTTGAAAAATTGATTGGGTCAAGTGATATTGGATTTGGGCTTAATAGCAACCCAAACCCTCTTAAAATCCCAAAATTTAGGCCCATTCGATTTAGGCCCATTAAGGCCCACGAATTTGGTCACCATATGATTGCTATTTGGATATGTTTTGCACCCCCACTTGGCTGGCCAGATCTTTACAAAGAAGGGCCTAGAAGGTTCTTGAAGTACAAAGCTAAAGGGCCACCTCACTCTTTCACTTTTACACTCCACCTTGAGAAAAAATCTTGGGCTGATTTTTGTTTATTGTAATGAGAAGAAAAGGCCAACACTCAAGCTTTGATTCAGTCCTATCACTTTCCATAACTTGTGTAAGAGGCTCTCCAGTTCACCTCCCACGAAAAGCAACCCTCATTTACATTTTTCCTTGATATAACACAAAAGACACCCTCGAGCAGTTTTTCTTATCTCCTTTTCATGCCTAATTCGAAGCTTTTGTATGTGTTTTCTTGCAAAGTTTCCTTCATTAAATTTGTTCCCTTTTTAGTTTAGTTTACGTGGATACCTTATTTGTTCCATTTGGAGATCATTTGATCGGTAAAAGGTTTTTTAAACCCCATAAAGCTCATTCTGGACGATAAACTAGAGAGTGTGTTCTATTTTGGAGTTTTTGACCAAGCTAATGAATAGATCTTGGTCTGAAAGTTTTATGTAGTACTGTTAACATGTGTATATGATTATTGAATAAGTATTTGTTGCATGATTAAAAGTTTTGGTGAAAGATTTTCTTAGATCTAGAAACTTAGAAACTAGAAGAGGAAAAATAGTTTATGTTTTGAGAAAGTTTAAATCTTTTATGGTTTAATCTTATTCCAATGGTTTTGATATTTTTATTGGAATATCTAAGCCTCTTATATACATGGTAGAATGTTATTTTGAAGATATTTAATGTTATTTTCAAAGATATGAAATTTTATGCAAGAAGATATTCGATTAGGCCAAAGTGATGATGTTCTTGGCTAAATTTATGTTTTGGTTGATGTTTAACCATTTGATCTTGAGTTTGAAACTTGGATCTGTTTTGGGACACTTTTGTAAACCATGTGATGTTTTGGTTTGAAGATCACATCTTTATAAGTCATGGATCAAGAGGTTGATCAAAACAAGTTAGAAACAAAATTCTGTTTTGAACTTAGAAGAAAAACCAAAAAAAGTTCAAGTTTGGTTTTAGTGATTTTGATGACTTTTGTTCATGATTCAAAACATGATTATTCTTAAGAATATGTGATGAGAATAGTAGAAGAAACATTTTGGTTTAATCATGAGTTTGATATTTGAAAAAATTACAACAAAAATCAAAGGAAATAGCCTTTGTAAGTTTCGGCCCTATAGAGTTTTAATGGTTGTGTTTAGTTTTAAATTTTTTTGAATTGATACTTGAGCTTAAGATAAAATTTACATAAGGTATGTAAATTTTGGTAATTTTTGGAGTTAGAATGCAAAATCCTTAAGTTAGAGGTAAAATAGTCATTTTTCCACATGTAGAGGGTAAAACAGTAATTTTACTCTAAGTTGATATTTTTCCATATTCCTAATTGTTAGTGATTAAGTTTTAACTTTTAGAAATCACTATTTTCTGTTTCTCGTGATCGCACTTGAGTTTTTTCTAGAAGCGCGAATATTGAGGTAAGTTAGCTTTAACCTTACTAACAGTTTAATGTGTATGAGTGATAAGTAAGGGAACTAAAGTGTATGTATGCATGTTATCATATGTGCCATGCCAAGTCATTACATATTTATCTGTTACACATAATTTATTCTGTCATGAATTATTCATCTGTTACATAAGATATTCTGTCACGTATTGCTGTACATTACGAGTATGTCATGTAAGTTAAGTATGCCATTTGTTATATGTATTGCATGTCACGTAATATTCACTGTCACATGTTATGCCATGTTATGAAATGTAGTATGTTACATGTTATGCCATGTTACGAAATATTGTCTGTTACATGTATGCCATGTTATGAAATGTTATCTGTTACATTTATGTTTCAAAGTATGTCATGTATGTCGTCTTACATTCATGTCACATTACGCTACGTCAGGACTTCTGTCTTTTAGGTCACGTTCATGTTGCGTCACGTTACGAAATGTCAACTCATTACTGTTACTCCTGCGGCTGCATCAACCATAGATCGATTTGTGGATCTCAAATCATTGTAAAATGCCTATACTTGGAGTCAGGCTGGGAGGTCATGATGTGGACACATGCGCAATACATCCTTGTATCTCTCCCATGCCTCATATAATGATTCACCCTCAAATTGGGTGAAGGTAGTGATATTATTCCTTAACTTCGCTATCTTGACCGAGGGAAATATTTCGCTAAAACTTTTTGTGCCAACTGTTCCCAGGTGGTGACGATGCCAGGCGGCAAAGAATTCAGCCAAGCCTTTGTTTTTTTTTCCTATGTGAAAAAGAAAAAAGTCTCAATCGAATTGCATCATCTACCACTCCGTTGTGTTTAAAAGTATCACAAATTTCTAGAAAATTTACAATATGGATGTTAGGATCCTCTTGTGACAGCCCCCAAACTGGATGGCTTGTTGGATCATTTGAATGATGGATGGCTTGATCTCGAAGTTATTGCCTGGCATAGCTGGGCCGCCTTATACTGGACGTCGCCCCATTGACCGAGGGCATTGCATAGTCTCTTAATGCCTTGTGCTCTTGATCGGCCATATTAACTTTAGATGCGACGACCTCTTTATTTTTCTCTTTATTGATCCAACGTAAGGTTCTTTCAATCTTGGGATAGAAAGGTGTATGCTCTAATGATTTAGATCGGAGCATACACTTCTAATTCCTGAAAAGAAAAACCAAACTGAAATCTAATTTAAACCAATTTTTTTAAATAAATAAATAAATCAAAAGTTGTAAAAATCTAGCTTGTATCAATATCAATAACAAATAACTATTCCCCGCAATGGCGTCAAAAACTTGTTCGTATAAAAATATATCTGCAAGTGCACATAATCGTAACAAGTAGTAAAGTGTTTTAAAGAAAACAGATATCGAACCCACATGAAATAATTATGCTATTGATTATTGAAATTGACTAAATTAATTACTATTTGAAAAACCAAAATTTGAAGAATGGATTATCGAACCCGGGTAAATGCCGTGTGCACTGAATACAATTGGCACTACAAGAAATAACGTTATTTCCAGTGATTTATTGTTTGTTGCTAATAAAATCGTCGCAATAGCTTATAATCTCGGCGATTTGTTTGTCTATGCGGCCTCCAAACCCAATCGACTTTGGAAATATCTTTTGTAGCGGTTTTAACTGAAATTGCAGCGAAAAAAAATCGTCAAAAAAGGAAAAGAATTTGTTGCGACAAACAGTTTCGCTGCAATTACATCTTTAATGAAAGGGCACCAAAATGCACTAAAATCGTACATTTTCCCCCCTCCCTGTCGCTGTGCTTCCGTACCCTCCCAAATCTCGAGTTCACCTTTTTCCCCAACTTCTTCTTCTCCACTAATTTTCTCTCTACCTCCACATTAAGCAAAACCCACTCAAAATGCTTGGCTACGCAGCTGTCTATTCCATCGAAATCAATCACTAACAGCGGAGCTACTCCTCCGATTTGGGCACATCTAAAGCAAAATCCACTCATCATCGTGCATCACTCACTCTTCTACCAGATCCAGTTCAAGCCATGTGACTTTTGACTTTCCCAACTCTGCCGTTCGACATCAAGCAAACCCATTTCCTATAGTAGTGGGTTATCCAACTCATTTCCATCCCGTCCTCCCCTCCACTCGGTAAGATACTCTATTTTTTAGTCTATGTTCTTAATGAAACCGTTTAGGTCATGTAGATACATGGGTGGCTTGCTCTTTCAATTTATGCATAAATTGCCTATGTGTTTGTGTATGTATAATGTAACTGTGGAATTGCTTATAATGTATTTTAAAATCAATTCATTCAATCTTAGGTATGACTGACTAATAAACAAATGGTTATGATTTTAGAACCGAAAGTATGGGGGAATCCAAAGCTGGATCCCAAACAGAACAATGGTGGCTTGTAACAAGTTGACCTACTATATAGTAGGTCAAATTGGTGATTGAGGAAGAAAAACGAGGTAATTTGTTTCATTGTCTCTCCTTTTGGTGTGTTCCATCCAAGTAACAGAAAATAATAAAACAAATCTAAAAAAAAAAAGAAAGTAGGGAATAATGTGTTCTGAAACAATTATAAAAGATCTTTCCCATTTACCTAATCTGTCATGGAGGACTTTTAGGAGTTTGAGGAGATGGTTGAGGTTGATGATCATGGCATGACAAAATTGAATAATGACAGTACCATTGCTTTCTCCTGAATTCACACCATCGAGTGCAAAATCAACATATTAGTCTAAAGCTAGCTAAACCCATTAATTCACACCATCATGATGCTCCAAAAACTAAGATTTACTTCTGAAAGTTTCATGAAAAATAGAGGGGAGAGGAAAGAGAAAGTACTCATCACAAGCTTAACACACTACAACAGAAAGGGTCTTTTGGGACGAAAATTTTCGTCCCAAAAGACCCCAATTTCGTCCCGTAAAAATTTTTGGGACGAAAAAAATTCGTCCCAAAGTCGTTCCAATATCACTGTGCCAAAAGGTATTTTGGGACGAAAATCACCATTTCGTCCCAAAAAATTTCTTTTGGGACGAAATTGAAGGAAACCGTTCGAACACGTTCGAACGAAAAAAAATTTTCGTCACAGTTTAAATTCGTCCCATAAAATAGTTCGAACGGAAAAATTTTTAAGTTCGAACAGTAGTAACGTGTTTGAACGATTTCGAAATATGTTCGAACACACATGAATTCGTTCGAACGTTATGAATTGTCTCTGTGTTCGAACGTTAAATGGTCAGGTCGAACGCGCTATATGGATTCGAACGGTATAGGATATGTTCGAACAGGACTGAAATTATTTACGTTCGAACGTTGTGTGATCGTTCGAACACGACGAACATGAATTTCGTTCGAACATATTGTCTACGTTCGAACGCTATTGTCGTTACATAGAGTTCGAACGTTTTACGTTCGTTCGAACGATATCTCTTTAATTTAAATCAATAATAGAAAACCAAATAGACATTCATACTATTTGCCACAATACATTAGAAACTGTTTAACACTCACAAAAGTGTGAAAATAAGCGCAAAGTAAATAAATAACAGTCGAGACAGGTATTGTTCGTACATAAATAGATAATCCCAAAATCCATCAGTTGTTTGGAGGCCTGTACTGTTGCATAAGCTGCTGCATTTGGAGTTGCATCTGTCTTCTGAACTCTTCTTGTTGTTCTTCATGTTGTTTGAGGCGCATCTCCATATCTGCTTGTTTTGCCAATTGAGCCTCTAACTCATGCTGTCTTGCAGTCAATTCTTCGATTCTGGAATTCGCATTCTCTAGCGCTATAGAAGTCATAGATGCATTCCCAGAAGAAGAGGAAGAGGGACCAGGCTTTACACAACGACCCAAACCCCTCAAATATCCTGAACGTTGACCCAGGACTTGTGTAAAAATCTCAATATCACTTGTTGAGGAATTTTGATCTGACGCAGATTCAGCACGTAGGGCAACCATTTTATCCTAGCCATATATAAGATAAAGAATTAATATCGTCATAAATATTCTAATATATTTAATTCAAACAGGTTATAAAACTTACATAATTTTCACGGGCATCAGGATGAGTCCACTCTCCATTACGATCAGTGTGCGATGCAGCATATAATTTTGTCAGATCATAATTAGTATCTGAATCTTGCTACAATAAATGTGTTAAAGATATAAAGTCATTATGATGAGTCCAAATAATTAACTATATCCAATAAAAAAAATAGCAATACCAATTTCTGAGAAAGACGATGGAAAGATCTTGAGCCTGCATGATGATTAATCTTCAATTTTGATCTATTTGTTTTGTTTATAGAACTTCGCTCCTGCAAAGAAATTGAAAATATTATGAAGCGAAATGACAGATATGACAAGTAAAATAATTAAATTTCATTATACCTGATATGATGGATCCTCAAACATGTCACAAAGTTTTTCCCACTCAGAAGGTCGGACATCCTGGAAAGGATGTTGGCGTGCATCTTCCTTCTTCTCAAACTTATTATAATGCTCATGACACCTCGCCTTATATTTGCGGAATGCATTACCCATAAGCTCTTCCACAGTCTTACGCTCCTCTCTCCGACCAAAATTTAATTCGAAATCATCCTTAAAAAAATAGTCACAAACACATTATCATTTATAATATTCTAAATTTAAGTAAAGTATAGGAATTTATTCTACTAAATCAATATTTTAAACATTACCAAACAACGCTTCTTGATAAGCTCTTTAACATCTTGGGGGACTTTCTTCCATGAAGTCGTTGCCAAAGGTGCGTAAGTTCGTGTAAGAGCACCCACATGTGATGCAAGCCAAGCTGCTGGTTGTCCTTCGCCCCAGTATGTTCGTCAGGAATGTTAACCTTGATCTTACCCACCTTCCGATATTTTTCCAACGTCACCCCTCTAGTGGTGCCTCGACCTTGACGAGATTGTACTGTAGATTCTATAAAATATAACATTGTAATCAATTGCATTTATATTTCTATTACAGGACCTTAATTAATAACTTTTATGAGTATTAAATTTTTACCTTGTTCTATAGAATCAATCTCTAATGGTGAGTCTGAAGGAGAGCTAGGAACAGGTGGAGATGGGTTGCGAACTTCCTTCCTCTTTGGTGGCATAATTTCAAACTACTGATACATTCAATAAGTAAAATATTTGTCATCAAGTGGAATGTTAACACTTAATTGGTCAATCAGAATCTGTATCAGTTTCATTTGACAATTCGCTCTCATCATCTGTAGATACTTCAGATGATTCAACATTTTCCTCAACTGTCGTATCAACAATTTCAGCCTCAATATCTTCTCTATTTAATGGAATCATCTCATACTGGCTCAAATCCACAAACAAATTTATCGCGGGTTGACTCTCTTGGTATGCTTCTTGAGTAGAAGAGTCATCTTCTTCTTCATCTTGTCCTTCCACCTGAGGGATAACATCATATATATTTCTTGGAGAATATTTTTGAACTACTCGCCATTGATTTCCTAACTTCGGGTCATCTAAGTAGAATATTTGAGATGCTTGAGAAGCCAAAATAAAAGGATCATCTTCATACCATTTTTTTGATGTATTAACACTCAAAAAATATTCATCATCACGGACTCCAGTACGAGGATTGCTTAAATCCCACCAATCACACTTAAACAGATACACCGCAAGCTCTCCCAAATATTTCATTCCAATTATATCGACAATAACCCCATAGAAATCAATATTTTCTCCATCATGACTTCCTTCGACTAGGACACCACTATTTTGGGTTTTCCTATAACAATCTCGATCCAGTGTGTGATACCTACTTCCCCGAGAAATACATGCAGAATATCGAGCAGCGCGTCTCGATGGGCCACGCGCCAATGCATACAGTTCATCAGATATATCATTTGGATTATTCGCATGCAATTGTACAACCTACATATTGAGTAAAGCATATACTATATCAAAGTTGAAATTAATATTTTTTCATTTGTTATTGAGTAACGCATATGTAATTTCATTACCCGTTCTTCAAACCATCTCGGGAACTCCTCTTCATGTTTCTGGTTTATATCATTTACTCCTAGTTCCTTGAGCACGTTAATATGATCACTGAAATTGATGATTACCACAAATATATTATATTTTGTATTTTTTTAAAAGTAATGAGGCAATTTAAATTAAGAAAAAGTTATAACTTACTTCAAGTAGTTCTCTATCTCAGGGCAATTGTTCAGCACGTACCACTGAGCTTTCTCGAACTCTCTTCCACACAAGTCATAACCACGCACTGCACCAATTGGACGAACTTGTTGGGAAAACACAGAATATATAGTCCGTTGTCTTGCTCGGTCAACGTCAAAGTTTCTTTCTGGCCGATCAAACCGAGTGTCAACTCCGTGGAAATATTTGGAACAGAAGGTATGCCACTCATCGTCAATATATGCTTCTGCAATTGATCCTTCTGGACGGGCCTTGTTACCCACTGTACGTTTCAACTTTCCAAGAAATCGTTCAATGGGATACATCCATCTATATTGAACTGGTCCTGCAAGTCGAGCCTCACGTGGCAAATGAACGGCTAGGTGAACCATGACATCGAAGAATGACGGTGGATAAATACTTTCTAGCTTACACAATATTATGACAATTTCTCGTTCCATTCGATCCAAAGCTTCTACATTCAACGTCCTAGCACATAAGTCTTTAAAAAATGCACCCAACTCAGTCAAAGCCACGCGCACATCTCTGGTCAAGTACCCACGGATACCAATAGGCAAGATACGCTGTAAGAAAACATGACAATCATGACTTTTTAATCCAGTTATTTTCCAATCATTTGTTCTCACACACCTTGTTAGATTCGAGGCATAACCGTCCGGTAATTTGATCTTCATTAGCCACTCACAAAATGTAACCCTTTCATTCCTTGACAATGTATACCACCCAATCGGCATGTAGACAGACGAACCATTTTCTTGCAACTACATTTCCCGTCTTATTCCCAACCGCTTCAAATCCTTCCTTGAGTTTATTGTATCCTTTGTTTTTCCTTCAATTGACATCAATGTTCCCAATACGGATTCACAAATATTTTTTTCAATATGCATAACATCAAGGCTATGTCGCAATTTTAACTTCGACCAGTACGGGAGTTCGAAAAATATACTCTTCTTTGTCCAATTCAACTCATTCGTAGCTCGTTTTCTCTTTCGTTGTTTTTTACCAAATTCATTACAACCAACATCTAAAAATTGTGCAAGTACATTTTCGCCAGACAAATATGGTGGAGGTTGGCCCCATTCAACAGTTCCATCAAACATTCTAGAATTTCCACGCCATCTATGGTCACCAGGTAAAAATCGACGATGACCCATGAAACATAATTTCCTCCCGTACGTAAGCCATTCAGATTTGGTATATTTGTTACAAGTTGGACATGCCATTTTCCCCTTAGTACTCCAACCTGAAAAATTCCCATAAGCTGGAAAATCATTTATTGTCCACAACACCGCAGCATGCATCTTGAACGACTTGCCTGTTGACGAATCAAATGTGACAATCCCATTCTCCCACAAATCTTTCAATTCTGCAATCAATGGCTGTAAGTGTATGTCTATATCATTTCCTGATGACCTCGGACCTGGGATGAGCAAACTCATCATGAAATATGGATCTTTCATACACTTCTAAGGTGGTAAATTATACGGCATAAGTACAACTGGCCAAGTACTATGACTAGTACTCATGTTCCCAAAAGGATTAAATTCATCTGTTGCCAACCCAAGTCTTACGTTACGCGGTTCTTCAGCAAACCATGAGTGTTCCTGATCAAATTCCTTCCACACCTGGGAGTCAGCAGTATGTGACAAAATATTCTCGTTTCTTACTCTATCTGATGAGTGCCATGTCATATCTACAGCCGTTGCGCGTGACATAAATAATCGTTGTAATCTAGGTATCAATGGAAAGTGGCGGACGACCTTTTGCGGAACATTTGCCTTGTCCGATGTCCATCTTGACTCGTGGCATATAGGACACTCGTTCAACTGCTCATTCTCTCGCCAAAATAATATGCAGTCATTCGTACATGCATGTATTACGTTGTAATCAAATCCGAGTCCTCGTTTCAACTTTTTTGCTTCATAGAAGTTACGAGGTAAAGTATTGTCTGTCGGCAGTGCCTCTTTAAACAGCTCAAGTAACATATTGACTGCCTTAATAGATAATCGACACATTGATTTTATGTGAAGCAATCTTACGGTAAACGACAACTTACTATGTCTTCTGCATCCTGGATATAGCTCACGCTGTGAATCATTCCACAAGCGTGCAAAAGTGTTATGGCCCCCATCATTTGAGCTTAATGTGTCCGTGTCACCTTCATCCACAAACATTCCCGCACCGATGTCACCTAACATTTCCTCCATATCCTCATCGTAATCATCTCCAACAATCTCTGGTTGTACATCTTCATCGATCTCTTCTTCTTCATGTGGAGCCTCAAATGAAGTTGGATATGGTTCGCCGTGTAAGACCCAATCAGTATAACCCTTATCAATACCTTTGACAAACAGATGTTCTCTCACCAAGTCTATCTTATGAGAACGCAAATTCCTGCATTCTCTGCATGGGCATCTGATACGCCCATCA
This sequence comes from Juglans regia, assembly GCF_001411555.2. Lineage (NCBI taxonomy): Eukaryota > Viridiplantae > Streptophyta > Magnoliopsida > Fagales > Juglandaceae > Juglans > Juglans regia. The sequence goes on along the minus strand of NC_049902.1, from coordinate 15,845,347 downwards.
CTATCACATGTACCCAATGCAAACTCCAAGAATTTCTTAACACCTTCAGCATATACATTGTAATTCTGACCCAATCGATCGGTAACTCTCATCCAACTCTTATCCATGCCGACTATATTCATTACAAACAATATTGTAATGCATCAGCAAACATCCATATATCATGTACCAATTAATGAGTATGCCACCTTTCACCGGGTAGTTGGTCCTATCCCGTTCGGGATTGTAAGATCATAGTCGCCAACCTATGATCTATTATCTGTCACGTCCAACAAAATTTCGGCAGCATCTCCCCATAGTTCTCCAAATATGCTCGTTTCGTTGTGTGCACTGACGATTAACACGTCGTTGCACCATCACCGAAACTGCATATCCAGAGAACAATGGATGAATCTACCAAAATCATAATGTTGGACGACAACAGATATAGTTCTATAGTTTGCGAGAATGATCTTACAATCCCAAACTATCCACTCTGGACAATTCAAGAGTTATCAATCAAGCATTCATCCGAATTGATAACTCTCGAACGGGTCTAAGGTTTATTTTGATGAACAAAAAATACAAAATATGCTAATATATGTCAAACAATAACAACATATTATTTACACAACAATACAACAAAAACATAATTAGTAGGTATTATTTCAATATTTATTCCAGATTTTAATTTAAATATTAGTTTTACATGTTTATAATTAAGTATTTTAATTTAAAGATTTAGTAGTATTTTAATTTGAATATTAATTTTATTAATATATCTTGAAGTATTTAAGTATTATTAAATCTTAACTATTTCTATTTTAATTTAAAGATTTAGTAGTATTTTAATTTGAATATTAATTTTATTAATTTATCTTGAAGTATTTAAGTATTATTAAATCTTATTAATTTAAAGATTTAGTAGTATTTTAATTTGAATATTAATTTTATTAATATATCTTGAAGTATTTAAGTATTATTAAATCTTAACTATTTCTATTTTAATTTAAAGATTTAGTAGTATTTTAATTTGAATAATAATTTTATTTATCTAGAATTAACAATATTAAATGGTAGTAGTACATATAATTTACACAACTATCCCAAACTATTTGTATTATGTATATGAAATTTCATTACCCGTTCGAACGATGATGCCCTATGTTCGAACAAAATTAATACGTTTGAACGGTAATCCTAATCCGTTCGAACGTATTCGTTCCAGATTCCAGTCGTCTTCAACAACGCCGAAAACTCCATTAATTACAAACTCTAATAAACACAAACACCAATTTCAAAGCATACAACTTTCTAACATTGCAAAATATTAAGTTCAAATCATACATTTCTATTTTAAAAGAAATACCTGACAAATTGAAGATGAAAAGGAAATAACCCGAGAATAATCTGAAAATAATTACAAACTATCCTACAAGTATTAATCCGAGAATAATGGAGTGAGATGAACAATTTTTTTGAGCTTAAAAGTTAGTTTGAGAAAAAATACCTCTGATATGCGAAGGGTAATCTTCAGAGCACACGGAGCGACGACAGCACGGAGAGAAACAGAATTGTGAGGTTCTGTCGTGTTTTTGAAGAACATTTCATGTTCGAACGGTTATTTACTAACTGTTCGAATGTGAAAATATTAAGCGGGAGAAAATTCCCTCCTAATTTTCACGTTCGAACGTATAAAAAGTATATTCGAACGTTAATGAATTATTCCCGCGCGAAAATTTATCGTTCGAACGTTAATTTCTAACTGTTCAAACGGTATTACAAAGTTTTATTTATTTATTTTTTCATTATAATGTTGAATAAAAGAACAACATTAATATATGTAGACATATTAGATGATACTATATTTTAATTGGCGGGATATTTTCCCACCACTGCAATAATCCGTTCGAACTATAACAAATTACGTTCGAACGGTAATCCAGCTGTCTTTAATTGACAGGATGTTTTCCCGCCATTTGCCTTGTCCGTTCGAATGTTTTATTTTACGTTCAAACGTAAAAATATGTGTTCGAACTGTTTATGAGTACCGTTCGAACACATATCCTTTATGATTAAATATAACTTTTTTCATCATTAAATGAAAAGTACTATAACATCATATGTATTAGTTATATATACTATCATATATAATGTAATATATACTATCATATATATGGTAATCTATACTAATTATATAGTATATATAGTAATATATATTATCATATATATAGTGACCTATACTATCATATATATTATTAAGATCATATGTATTAGTAATATATACTCACATATATATAGCCCCAAATATACTAAGGTCACATAATAAAGTTTAGAGAAATTTATAAGATGATAGTATATTATAAGTAATCTATACTCTATGTATATATGTTGTATAATATCATATATAACTTTAGTAGGTATAATGGAATATGTAATATGACATATATTAGTTAAGTATAAACTCATACCATATAGTACTACATGCTATTATATGGTACTATATATATCTTAATATCTCATATATAACACTTTGATAGTAAAGTATTATGATATATTACTATTATACTATAAGAAAATATTTTATAAGATATTATGCTTTCAATTAAAGTATTCTACTATTATAATATTACATAGTAGATTACAGTATATATAATCTACTATAATAGTATATATATTATAATAATTTATATGAATATAAATATAGTATACATTTAATATATTTTTTAATAATATTGTAAAACTTCCGTTCGAACGTGAAACAGTAACGGGCGAACGGTTTTATATTAACGTTCGAACGTTTAATATTAACGTTCGAACGGTTCTGTAGGTATAAGTTTATCGCTGGCTTCCTTCCTCTCACGCCGCCGTCTCCACCGTTTGAAAAAGCGAGAAAACGTTTGAACGCACGCTCTTCACCGCCGTCTGCCGTCGTGATCAACACATACATACACTATTTTTCCTCCCAACTAAAGGTATGTACTTTCAAACTCATTTTACCGTTTATTTTATAATTTTATGGTTTTATTTGGTTTTTTTCCTTAAAATTATATTTTCTCATTAATAATTACCGTAGAACATCATAAATCTATCGTAGGATGTTTAGAAATGAAGAGTACTTTGTTTTTGAGTCGAAGAAACCACGGAATCGAAACATTTTTGAGTATTTTCATGGCTGCTGAGTTGACTCAGCCATGGCCGAGTTAGATCTGTTTTACGTTCGAACGGTATTAACCAGTACGTTCTAACGGTAAACCTGTACGTTCGAACTTTATAGACACGTTCGAACGTTATTAATTTTCCGTTCGAACATATATTTAGACGTTCGAACGGTAATTATTAAATTAAATCCATTAACATTTTATTAGCTTATTAAATTGTTTTCATCGTTTAATTGATTATATGTTCTATCAATTAATTTATTAAATTGCTATTAGTATATAATTTTGTAAATCTTTTAGTCGTAATTAGATTTTATCACTAATCTTGAATGTATATTTTATTTTTTTAATTGCAGGATCATAATAATGTCTTCTCGGGGCCGTAAACGTGGTAGATCAGGAGAATCTTCCATCCAAACAGTTCGAGAGCGGACCGTTTTACTTGAGCGACAGGTAAAACTGTCTGATTTTGTCGCTCTTATATGGGAGGGTCATTCCCTCCCATCAGTATTTAATGATCGTGGTTGGGCACCAATCTTAGATCAGCGAGAAGAAGGAATGGAGCTCCTTTCCTTCATTGAGATCGTTACTGAGTTCTATAAAGAGCTCGGTGCTGCTAGCCCAGACGATGGAGGGGCATATAGGATCTCTGTCCGAGGAGCTCCTGTTATATTTTCAGCGGATGGACTCGCTGCATATTTGGGTATTCCTAGGCTTCTTGATGCCTATCCAAACCTCCCGTAGGGAGTCTGGTCCCTCAGGTGATGCAGCTCAGTCTCAGGACGAGGGACTAGATTACACAGATGAGATAGATACACTTGCTGATCACGAGGTCAGGGACTTGATTGTTGGTCCAGATGCTCCAGTGTATGATGGCTCCAAGAGTATTAGGCAGGCAGATTTATCTTCTTTCTTCAAGATTATGAATTTGATCATTGCCAACAATATTGACCCACGGCAGCACAAGACCGAGGTCGGCATGGATCGAGCGAGATTTATGATACGGGTCGCTCGTGGCATCCCGATCGACCTCGTTGGTTATATATTTGAGAGGATCCGATCAGAGGCACGGTTTATTACGACAGATATACTGCCGTTTGGGATCCTCATCACTCGATTTTTGCTACATGCCGGGGTTGTGCCCGAACCTGCCGAGCGTTCCCGATTTCCGATGGCACCGATCAACAGCACCACCCTATCACGGAGCACGGGACACTCTAGATTTCGTTTTCGTGGAGCTGTTCCAGATAGGGCTGAGATTCAGAGAGATGGGCAGCCAGGAGATACTGGAGTATCGGCTGGTGAGACATCTACACAGGCTGAGACATCACGCACATATATTCGCGAGGAGTGGCTGACATATTGCGTGCTGAGATCGGTGTACACACATCAGCAGTGATTGATGCAGTGCATACTGCCATGTCTGAGTTGCGTACAGAGATTATGGCTACCGTCTCTGGGTTACGTACAGAGGTTGATGAGTTACGTACAGCGATTAATGCCAATAATGCAACTCAGGTCACAGTTAGTACTCGACTGACACAAGTAGAGACACAATTAGCTGCAGTCGAGGATGTGTGTAGAGACCTCGCATCATAGTTTTTATCTTTTATTTATATTTTCTTTTGTTGTAATTATGAACAATATATATGGCATTTTGATAATTTGCTTTATTTGGTTGATTAATATGTATGTGATTGATAATATTTATTTACTAAATATCTTATTTAACGTAAAAGAAATCATTAAAATATTTTAAAATTAATTACATAAAATTAATTAATGAATTTGTATATATGATAGATATTTTTTATATTTTGAGTTTCGTACCGAGATTAATATTATACCTTCGAATGTATAAATGTGGTGCTTGAATATGTTCTAACTAAATATATTCCGTTCGAACGGTTTAGAAAGCTTCCTGCCAGGATTTGCCACCAAATATGTTCCGTTCGAACACAACAAATTATCGTTCGAACGTTTTTGAACTTTTCCCGCCATAATAAAGTAATTATCCGCCAAATTTTACTGTTCGAACGGGAAAAATTTTTGGGACGATTTAATTCGTCGCAGAAAAAACTGTTCGATCGGTTATTTTGACGTTCGAACGGTTTTCTAAATTCATCGATTTTTTGGGACGAAATTTAAATTTCGTCCCAAAAAATGACTTTTAGGGACGAAAAAAATGTCGTCCCAAAATCTCAAATTTGTTGTAGTGACATTATGTTGATATGCCCAATCTGAATTTATTGTCTACTTTGAATATAGAGTTACTTAGCTCAATTCCATCCTAAGGACCAGTACCATATTTAATTCCAATCTTCGCAAATATCTATATCAAATTGGTGATTATACCATCCTTTGTTGGATATGTGGCGGTAATTTTTGGGGATATAATGATTTGGGTTGCAATAATTACTTTTGTCTTGTTTCACATGATATATAGTACTAATTTCTAAAATCCAAATCTATCCATGTGATGATTTTTTGTCTTTAAGTCTGTTTTATGGTTTGCCATGAGTTTGGACTTTGGTCTTACCTTCAAGATTGAAAACTCAGTACTTTATTTTCATCAATTACTCCCCGACCTTCCTAATTAATTTACCAGTTATAGTTTTTTTCTTTCCAACACCCAAGACAAAAAACTTCATGATGCTAACTCTTAAAATCACTTTATTGCTCATATATGGTTCTATAAATCCCAACAAAAATCTCCTCATAGCTTCTAAAGTTCCAATATTGACCCGTTTCATTCTCCAAATACAAGCAATCAAATTAGCGTAAGAAACACCAACAGCCCTTGTGGTCTAAAGTTAACAAACTATATACCGGACCAAAAGATTCACACCCACACCCCAAACCTCCCTTCCCCCCTCCCCCCCAACAACCCAAAAAGAAAAACATAGAATCACACCTTAAAAGATAGAGGGATCAATGATCACACCTCAACTATTAGCAATGGTTAAGACAATTATCTGTACCATCAGCAACACATAGAAGAAGTATATGCTTGGACTTTTTGCCATGTAAAACCCCTTTTCATATTGACATTTAAACACGTATAATACACAATGAATAGGGTAACATACAAGAATTGTGGTTCAATAGAAATCTGGCCACTAAAACAGAACTTTCCCAAACCCCATTCAACTGGATATTTTCACCCTTGGAAGCAAATATCCAGTAATACACAAGCTGCTTAGTCTGAAAGAGAAGTCCAGATATCGGGCTTGCATAATGTTCCTTATAATATTTGAAAACTTGAAGGTTGGGAATGCAAAATAACATTAAGGAATTATCCATAACGTAAGGGTTGTGCAAAGTAGAAGCAACCTTTTACCTTAGAAGAAAAAAGCAAAATATTTCCTAAGAAATATCAAAAGAGCACTTCTTTTGTTGATTTGTGAAGCGTCTTGTAAAAGAATAACTTTTCCTTCTTTGATTTTTGTAGTCCCAACATTTTAATCTTTGGAAAGCATTGTCAAGTTGTGGTATGATGGCACAAAATAAATAAGTCAAAGTTAACAAGGCAGAAAAAAACAGCAGGATTAAGAAAATCATAGATGAGCATCTATTCTTTAAACCTTAATTATGTTGCTAGTTTAGAATCACCAAAAGATCATTATCTTCTCTACTTTAAATTGTGGAACCCTTAAAAGCATAAGAAGGGAATTTGTCTCTTGTGGCTTTTCAAAAGATTAGGAGTTCGTGTTATTAAGGCATTATGTGGAAGACCAAGGTAGGTTTTGATCACTCCTAAACTCTCTTTCTTATACTCAAGCACAAGCTAAATCTCCTGATCTATATTGTTATATTCTCTTCTACTTTTGATCTGTTATTTCTTTTATAACTTTGCGCGCTCCTGTCTATGAAGACGCTAGCCACCCTCTATCTCATACCGCTTTTACTTTCATTTTACAAGTTTTCCCCTTTTATCCAATCTTTTTCATTTATTTACTGGGAAATGTTTATCTTTTATTCCTTTTAAAACTGCTTCTCAATCCTCCCTTAGCTGATCTCATCTTGATTCTACTTTTATTATCCTTCTTCCAAAAACTATTACTATCTAAAGCTACTCATGATCTATTTTAACATAACAATAATATGCACATAGTCTACCTACACTTGCTCTAGAAGCAGCAGGAAATAAAGTGAAAGAAATGAAAAACAATTTAGCTTGAGTCTAATATGACTTGCAGATTTCTGCTCTATGTGGCGCATCCTTGGCCTAATGTACTGCATCTCATCTCTAAGCTGTGCCTTCTTGGAAATAACATCTCTATAAGTGAATTGAGACTAGTTTTTTTAACTCCTCACTTTTATGCCTCTCCTCATTGTCCATACAAGCATATTTGGGGGATCTGATTAGATACCCCGGGGTGCTCTTTACCTCGATTATTGTTATAGAAAATGTTTTAGCCTACTCTCTCAAATATGCAAAATCAGTTCCTACATTTGTTGGTGTAATCAATTATTATTAAGAAATGATACGAGAATGAGCACATACCAGTGTTATCTTCAATCTGGTTTAGACCCAATCTGTCTCACCTTAGAACCAGTGTTATCTTCGATATTGGGTGTTGTATTACCAACTATCCATTCCAATCCTTTATTTCATATAATAACTATGGAAGCATTGTCTGTAGATCTGACTTACTTCTACCAGTGTATTAAAAAGCATTATATAATGGGAAAGTTTACAATGGCCGCTTCTATTAGAAACATAAGTTTATCTTTGACTCGGTTGAAGTACTTGAGAGTATAGTGCCTTTATGAAATAGTCGAGAGTGATCCTTTTTCTTCTGACAAACGGCTAGTGTCAGATTTTTTGTTATTTATGTACTCATACATATAGGAGTACATCTATTATATTGAGTATAAAACGAACTATTGCCCTTCAGATCTGTCTAGTAAATACATTTCATTGCTTAATTTCCATAGAAATTTGCTAAACACATGCACCGGCTTAATATATATAGGCCATTACATTAGTTTTTTCCTTTCTTTTTTTTTTTTTTTTCTTGTTTGAATATGATAATGCACTTCCATTCATTAAGAAACATTACAAAGTTTTCCTTAGATAACCTTATTCACAATTTACTTAGCACCCTCCTAAGTCCAACATTGAAATTCATTCTAAGATAAAGGAAATTTATATAATATATGTGCAACCCCTTTGCCTTCCCTCTTCACAAACTTGATCTGCCCATTCCTGAAAGCTCTCTCAGGTTCATCTTGGCTTGCCTGATTGGTGCTATAATTATACCCCCAAGGCAGAAATAACCTATGCTTAGCAACAGTTACTCCTATCTTATCCCTGTATACCATTTTTTTTTACATGTTTTAATTACATATGATAAAATGCAAGTATTTTTTCCAAAATAAATGGTATACAATTTATTCATCTTCCATTCATTTATCATCCTCTCATTATTCCATTGGGTGATATTAATATTGGTCTCTATGTATATGTTTTGCATATTAATATTAGATTCTGGGAAATATATCATGGCATTTTCTTTATGCAGTCTTTTTTATTTCTCACAACATTAAGTGTTTCCTAAAAAAATGCTAATGTGTGTATAATTAGGAAAATTTAAAGGATGAGGTGACATAGATAGTTGGAGCTTTTCGTGCCTGTGTCTTCTAGAAGATCTTATTAAAGAGGCAGGGGGCCCTTTTGAGGTAATTACTGTAGACATAATACAACATCAGTTTATATCGCCTACATAAACTGTTTATGTAGGGGAACAATAGGGAAGGTTGGTTAACTCAATTGTGCTATTCTCATCTTGGCCAAGCCTAGTTGTTGTATCTTGTGGCTTCTTTTACACTGTATACGTTACTTTTATGTAAAGACTTAGTTTTAAAACTTAGTTTTCTTAATTTCTTTAAGAGTAATTACCGAGTACTAATTTGGTCTTACTTGGATATTGCTAAGTTGTAATACACAAGGGGAACACATAAATGCAACGATGAGTCATAATTATTTCTACGGCGAAAAGAGATAGTGTTTTTGTTAATTGTGGTTTGATTCAAGTTAATACATTTTGTCGTGATATTATGGTGTGTAAATTCTGTTCATGACGATATGTTTCATAGTTTGCATCATTAAGTGCAATTTCGGTTTGTAAGGTTTTCATGCATGGGTTTAGGCATAATTCTCATATAATGAAACGTGCATGTTAGAAATATTAAATGCATTTTTGGTTTTCAGAAATTGGTTTTGTGATACTCATATTTTAAGTCCAACACTATTTAGAGTATAATTACATGTAAGTTTGTGAGTCAAGGTAATTTTGGCGGGTCAAAATTAAACTTCTCAAACAATTATAGGTCCAATTGCAATTTTCTGAAAATTGCAAGTATTTTGGACATATTTGCTGTTTTTAGAAGTTTAGTAGTGGTTGATGAGTAACAAAAGATGAGTACTAAGGCTTCCTAACCTTACTGTAGCATTATTGAAGTTGTGGCCAATTTATATTTCACTCAATTGCAATCTATAGTCTAGTTTCTATCTTACTCTAGACTTTTTCCTTTCTTTTTTTTTTCCACTCAAGAATAAAATGCACCACTATAATAATCCTTTTTCTTATTGGTCAAAGTGGTAACTCCAAAATTATTCAATAGTCTGATGTTTCTGCTACCTCCTCCCATTATAGTTTTGATCAAGGTAGGGAAAAGGCGTCCATGAAAACATGTCCATTTAAAAATTATATCTACAATAGTCATTAAACAGCACGTCATTAAACAAACATCTAGGTCAACAACTTTTTCATTCCTTTCCACAACCTCCCTATTTTCGCCCAAGTACTGTGTTCACAAGTGCAGTTCATATGAGCATTACGTAATTCATAGATGCCATAATTGTTTTCCTTATAAGTAATGATAACATTCAAGCATACCATCTACACGTTTCCATAACCTCCAAAATAGTTCCAACTCTTGTGTAGCTGGACCATCTAGTTAGCATCTTTATATGCACCTTCTTTCTGCCATATACCAACAATGTTCACATATATGACTATGTTTAACATTATGACATATATTGTCTACAGCACTTCACTACTCGTGGCATAAACACAATCAACTATTCACCACTACCTTCATCACTCCACAACGATCTTCATGACAACCCCGGTTAGTATTGTTTATGCCATCTTCTCTTGTTCACAAGCATGTAACTTTGACTCCGTTGTACACTTTTGCTCACCAATGCACTTTCTCAAATTCTTTACTTGTCCTTCATATAGCTAAATTGAAGTTATCCTTCTTTCTAATATGTTGTTTTCAACCTTTTTAGTTGGACAAAAGCTGGATGAACTTGACCGATAGACTTCGTTCACCTGCATACGCCGAGGGGGTTAACACTTTCCTCACCCTGGCACGAAACCATTCCTGGGGAATTGAACAGATTCGGTGTCCATGCCGTGAATGTCATAATATGTTCTTCTTGCCTATATTTGAAGTTGAGAGTCACTTGTTCATTAAAGGGATCAATCTAAATTATACCCATTGGATATTTCATGGGGAGGAGGAAACACGGAGTTTTAATGACGACGACAACGATAGTGTTGCTGATTATGCTGACGAGTACATTGATGACATGTACCATATGTTAGATGACATTCGGTCATGCACATTCATTGATGTTCCCCAAGATCATGGCAATCCATTGCCAACTGGTGGATCAATACCAGATCCACCCCCAAGTTCATCTTTCGACCAGCTACTAGAGGATGCCCGACGTCTACTTTTTTCTAGCCGTACAAATTTTTCAAAACTATCATTCATTGTGAAGTTGTTACACATTAAGACACTCAGTGGGTGGTCAATAAAGTCATTTGACAAGCTACTTAACCTGTTGCGGTCTACCTTTCTTGATGCTGGATTGCCACAGTCATATGAGGAGTCAAGGTCATTGGAACGGAGTCTGGGTTTCAACTACCACAAAATTCATGCATGTCCCAATGACTGCATCTTGTTCTGAAAGGCAGATGCTGATCTTAATGAATGTCCTATTTGTAAGGCTTCAAGGTGGGTGCCTAATACTCACAAGGCACATCTTATCCCTCAAAAAGTGTTGCGGCATTTTCCTTTGAAGCCAAGATTGCAATGTCTCTTCATGTCTGCAAAGATAGCAGGTGATATGAAATGGCATAAAGAACAATGGCCAACCGATGATGAGACATCCTGCAGACTCAGAGTCTTGGAAGAGATTTGATGAAGAACATAGTTGGTTTGCTCAGAATGCTCGTAATGTAAGGCTTGGGATGGCAAGTGACGGTTTCAATCCCTTCAACAATATGGCTAAACCGTATAGCATTTGGCCAGTAATCCTAGTCCCGTATAACTTGCCGACGTGGTTGTGCATGAAAGATTAGTTCTTCATGACATCCCTCATTATTCCTAGGCCAAAATCTGCAGGTAATGACATCGATGTTTACTTGCAACTGTTACTTGATGAACTGCTTGAATTTTGGGAACATGGGGTACCTACGTATGATGTCTCCACAAAGGAAACGTTCATGTTGCATGCTGTTTTAATGTGGACAATCAATGACTTCCCTGCATACGGGAATCTTTTTGGCTAGTCAACAAAAGGAAAATTGGCATGTCCATCCTGTAATGAGGGTACAGACTCCAATTGGTTGAAGTATGGTAGAAAACATTGTTATATGGGACACCGTCGTTTCTTGCCGCCAGATCACATGTGGAGAAGGAGAAAACATTTGTTTAATGGTAAAGAAGATCATCACATACCACCAAGGGTTTTAGAAGGAGTTGATATTTAAGAACTATAGATGCTTGGGATGTGCAATTTGGTAAATCTCATCAAAAGAGAAAACGCACAACTGAAGAATTGAACTAGACAAAGTATAGCATTTTCTTCAAACTACCATATTGGGTAACCCTATGTCTTCGACATAATCTAGATGTCATGCATACTGAGAAGAATATTTTTGATAATATCTTGTAGACTTTAATGAACATTCCTAGTAAAACTAAGGATAATATCAATTCTCGACATGACTCGGAGATTTTGGGCTTCAGAAAAGAATTACACTTGAAGTATGAAGGTGAACGTGTTATAATGCCACATGCATTGTACACATTACACGGTGATGAAATGAATAAATTTTGTGAATGGTTGGTTAATGTGAAATTTCACAGATGGAGTCACTTCCAATATCTTACGTTATGTTTCTATACGTGATTGCAAAATCTCAGGATTGAAAAGTCACGACTGTCATGTTTTCATGCAAAGACTACTCCCTATTGCTGTTGGGGGGTACTTACGAACTGATATTGCCTTGGCCTTGACTGAACTGAGCACTTTCTTCAAGGAGTTGTGTGCCCAAACCCTGGATGTTAACCACCTATCCCAGCTTCAAACTAATATTGTCGCAATTCTATGCAAATTGGAAATGATATTTCCCCCGTCTTTTTTCGATGTCATGTTCCACCTAGCTATCAACTTACCACGTGAGGCCATACTTGGGGGTCCAATACAATGCAGGTGGATGTATCCATTTGAGAGGTATCTTGGCAAGTTCAAGTGATATGTTAAGAATAAAGCCCGCCCAGAAGGCTCAATAGCTGAAGCCTACATTCACATCGAATGTTTGACTTTTTGCTCAATGTATCTCCAAGATATTGAGACGAAGTTTACTTGAATGGACCACAACATTGATGGTGGAGAAGCGGAGAATATAGGAGGATTCAAGATTTTCAACCAGAAAGTTCGGCCCATGGGCGTGGCTTCGAACTTGCAATTATGAAATAAACTCCTTACGGAAGCCACCTAGTACGTCCTCAACAATTGCAATGAGATTGGACCCTACCTAAAGTAAGCATCCATTATCTCTAAAGTTCAAACTTATTTTCTTATGGCTTTTTTGGGGACAACCCATTTTTATCGTATGCCCAACACGTAACTTACGTATATTGATTGGATGATTTTGTGTTCTCCAAATGCAGGGAGCACTACGAGAAATGTAATGTGCATAGTCCAAGTTGTACCGATCGAACACATCAAACTAAGTTTCCAACTTGGTTCAAGAAACGTGTAAGCTAGCTTGCTCCCTCCCTAGTTATTTGAACCTGAATCTTTCCGACTAAGTTGAAGAAACTATAAGTAATTACCTTCCAACAATATTGTTGTAGGTTCAGGATCAGCGTATCACCAACCCACTTGATGTGATCGCTGATCTGTATACGTTAGCTTGTGGTCCTGAACGTTATGTCTCATCCTATGCTGCTTGCATTATGAATGGCAAAAGATTCCATACGAAACGACGTGAACTTTGGCGGCTTACACAAAATTCAGGGGTGTGGTAACTGGTGATGAAAGTACTAATAATGTCGACTTCTACGGTGTTATTAATGATATTGTGGAATTACACTACATGGGGAAGCTTCGGGTGTACTTGTTCATGTGTGATTGGTTTGACGTGGGGGATTCAAGACGTGGGGTACGAGTTGATAACCATATGATCAGTATCAACATGGATAGGACTTGGTATAAGGATGAATCATTTGTGTTGGCATGCCAGGCATCCCAGTGTTTTTACATCAGAGATATAAGGGCCCAAGGGAGATGGTTTGTGGTGCAGAAGTACACGAATAGGAATGTATACGACATTCCACCGGTGCCAAGGGTGTTAGAAGCTATTGATGGCGAATCAAGTGATGATGATGCCTATCAAGAAGATGAGCCATCATATACATATGCACAATTTTCATGTGATTCATCTCCAGTGTCAACTCCACTAAATAGGAATGATATAGAACCTATCCACATTGATGCACGAGAAGTCACTGGTCCGGCTAGTGAAGACATCAATTCATACAACTTCATTGATGATGGCATAGTTGCTTCTGGTTTAGGAGATGCTTATGCCGATGGGGAATATTCAGATGAGGAGGACTTAGACACAGACGACGAGTCTGTGTCAGAATAGACAACAAGCCGAATATTATATGCACTGAAGACACTTAGTTTGCCTTTTTGTAATGGGCATGTGGCCAATAGATAAAGTACGAAGAATTACAAGTATGTTCCTTTAAAGTTCGTAAGCACAACATGTTGTTATTAATGTACATTTGGGTCAAGTAATATCTCACTTGTTTTAATAAAAAATTATTTTCAAGCTCTAGATCCCGAATGTGCACTCAACTAATTGAGTATAGATGTAATGATAGCTACTTCGAGTCCGACAGTGGTCGATCTATTTCTAAGTATTGACTCAAGTAGTGATTGGAAACATTTGCCAATTAGCCTTCTAATGTTTTGTTAAAAGTTAGTTTCACAGTTTTTCTTATAACCATATATTTTATTCTTTGGGATCTCTAAGTTAACTTTAACCACTAAATTGATATTACTGCATCTCAGGTGGGGGTAAAAAGGCACGGTGTCGCATTCAAGTGGGGGCCAAAGTGACACGTGAAATAAGAGAGCCCGTGTGATGCCCACAGATTCTACTTGGGATCGGACGGACATCTGAAGCGTCGGGACATGCAACACAAGGTTACCTGCCCCCGTTCATGACATATAAGATGCAATATTCCTAACATGCATCTAGCATTATGCAATATTCGCAGTAGATAATTTTTTTTTTTTTTTTAGCAATACTATGCACCAAACTTATAATATCTCAATTACTTAAAACATACTTCATACATAAAGACATACTAAACAACTAAGATCACAACACTAGTCCAAAATGGTTGTGAACAAAAGAGTGCTGGAGATTGAGCTCCACAAAATACATAACCTAAGGCAACTACATCTAAGTCACACCGTCGCTTAGTCGACCGTTTCCAGTTGGTCGATTTTCGGTTCTCCTTCAGATCCTGTAACAAGATCTACCATTCGGGGGGAATGGTAGTTGGGACTACTATAGTAAGATTTGATTACAAATCTCTGCAAGTTAACAAAAAACTTTCACACAGGTTAATGATGCAAGTTAATGAAAAACCTTCACACAGGTTAATGATGCATGCATGACAATAAATGCATGAATGGACAATCAAAGTCAATAGCAAACAGAACATAACCAGACATAACATGGCATGAAATAATAAGCATAACATGACTTGACATAACATCGCATGAGCTGACATAACTTGAACTGAAACTGAAACTTGGCTTGACGTGACATAAACCTGAAACTTGACATGAACGTAAACTTGAACATAGCAAAATGTGAAACATGACTTGAACGTGAAATACATGAATTTGGAATCTTGCTCAGTAGACTTAATTAAAATAGTGACCATACGGGTGCTACATGGGTTCCCTTGAGCCGTGTGTCCCTGCAGATTACCGCATCACAACACAGGTGTCTATACCAGCTGTGAGTGCGTTAATATGTACTCCGCAATTGCTGTGACCCCACCTATTCTACGTATCACAATTGCTGTGTCTCACATAGCATATGCTCCACAGTTGTTGTCGCCCCATGATTTGTTTATGTCACACTTGCTATGGACACACGTAAAATAAAGTGGCTCCATCGGCGTTAGTGTCTGGCGCACTCCAGTGACTAGCTAGTTAGGCCCCATTCGCAACCTGTTGACTGTACTTCGTCAACCGAGAGAATTTCATACCTATTTAGACACTCCAGCATGAACAAAGGAGTGTTCTACTAGGATATTACCCTATCCTAGTACTTAGGGTCATGATTGGCATGAATAACTTAACAAGATTGATCTTGAGGTACACAAACTGTATTCGAGACAGGATGACATGAATACGAAAAGATAGAAGTCTTGACGTAGCATAACGTGACATGAACTTAAGACGAAAAACATGACATACGTGGAGACATAAATGAAACAGACAACATTTCATAACATAACATGCATGTAATAGACAAAAATTTGTAACATGGAATAACATGTAACAGGCAATATTTCATAACATGGCATAACATGTGACAGTAAATATTACGTGACATGACATGCATGTAACATATGACGTATGTAATGTGACATACTTGCAACAGATAGTAACATGAGGCAGAATATATTATGTAACAAATAAGTATTTCATGACAGAATAATTCATGTAAAAGATAAACATTGGATGACATAGCATGGCATGACATATAAAACAAGATACGAACATAAACTGTAGTTCTCTTACCCATCACACATATACAGTAACCTGATAGTAAGTTAAGTGCTAACTTATCTCGATAGTTGCGTTCTACGAGAATAAGCGCGAAATACGAGAAATTGTAAGAGGGTATTCTAAAAGTTAAAAATTAATTACTAACAATTAAAAATGTGAAAAGAGGCAACTTAGAGTAAAATGACCATTTTACCCTCTACATGTGAAAGAATGACCATTTTACCCCTAACTTAAGGATTTCACATCCTAGCTCACAAAATTACCAAAATTTACATTCCTCATGTAAATTTTGTCCTAAACTCAAATATCAACTTAGAAAAATTTAAAACCATTTACAACTATGGAAAACTCACTATGGCCAAAATTCAAAACTCATGATTAAACCAAAATTTTGTAACAAATATTTTCATATCCTAAGTTTAAAAACACACTTAAAATATCCATTAATAAAAATGTAATCATCAACACCAAACTTTTTGTAAAAAAAACCCAAACTTTTAACAAAAGTAAACCCTTAAATCATAACTTTTGACCTTAATAAAAACATCTCCAAGAATTCCAAAAAAATCAAATCTTACTTCTAACATATTCATAACATCATCCTAAGATCAACCATGCTTTAAATCATGAAACAAAGTCACCAAAAATCACAAAACAACACTTGGAGTTCTTGGTTTTAAACTTAGTCCAAAACATAAACTTTCTCTCAACTAACTTCGATCAATCTCTTCATCCTTGGCTTAAAGACTTCTGATCTTCAAAATAAAACATCACATGGTTTAAAAATGTGTCCTAAAGAAGATCCAACCATCAAACTTAAAATCACATGGCTAAAATTCAACAAAACATTGATCTAACCCAAAAACATCAAATCTTAGGCCTAACCAAAATCCTATTGCACAGAAAATCATATCTTTAAAACTAATGCTAAATATCTTTGAAATAACATCCTAACATGTATATAAGAGGCTTACGATCATCATATAAAAATATCAAAGCCTTTGGAATAAGATTAAACCACGAAATATTCAAACTTTCACAAAACAAAAACTATTTTTCCACTTCCAATTTTCAAGTTTCTAAATCTAAGGAAATCTATCATCAAAAGCTTTATTCATGCAAAAAAACCTCAATGAACATTCATAAACACATGTTAACAACACTCTATAAAATTTTTGGACCAAAATATGTCCATTAGCTTGGTCAAAACTTCCAAAACATAACATACTCTCCAGTTTCACTCCTAGAATGACCTTTCCATGGTTGACTAACCAAATGAGCATGGAATGAAACTAATAAGATATCCACGGAAACTAAACTCAATGAGTAACAACTTATATGAAGGAATTATCGTGCGAAAATACTTACAATAGGTCGAAAATGGCAACGCAAAAAGATCCAGAAATCTGCCTAAGAGAGCTATTTTGGATTTTCTCTCTAAGAACGGGGTGAAGAAGTGATAAAATGGAATGAAATGTGCCTTGCACGACTATAGACTCCTGAAGGGGGAAGTTGTGGGCTTGAATGACCATTGATTGAGTTCCCTATGTGACATAAAGTGGAGAATAGTGAGAGGCATGGATTGCCTGCAGTAGCTGTGAGAGATGGAGGTTGATGGAGTAGATTTCTCCTTCACATCAAGGCACTATTGGGTGCAGCCAATGGCAGTGTGTAACGCCCTGGTCCCGCACGGGTCGGAGAGTTACTTCCTAGGACTTAAACTCACATTCCAACAATATAAAAATAGACTTCAAATTCCCAATATTATATAGAAAATTCAATTCAATATAATTTCCTCAATATAACCAATTTTCCAACATGTCAAGTCATCACAACAGAATAAAATTTCTTAATAAAATTCGACAATACTCGTAAAGAAAAAACTTCCTATGCTTGAACCACTACACTTAAATCATCTCACCCAATGCCTCATAATCTTGATCCTCAGCTGAACCATCTTAATATCTGAAAATTATTATGGAGATAAGGGGTGAGTTATCAACAACTCAGTAAGCAGAGAGCATATACTAGTATGTAAATATTAGCATTTATAAAGTTCAGTATGCAGAACAAGACATTTACTTTCAGAATGCAGAAACAACATATTTTCTTTCAGAATGCATAAACAAAACTTGTTACAAAACATCAGAGTGAAATTTTTCAAAAAAACAAACTTGTTCTCAAAAAGAAAGTCCTTTGGCATATCCAACTGAAACATTATATTCATATCATCTTGTAGCATCACATCGGGACAAATACCAAGTTTAACCCCCGTGGTAGGGTTATAAACCACCATTATACCCGTGGCTGGGCTGTATACTATGTTTCACCCCCGTGGTAGGGTTATAAACCATCATTATACCCGTGGCTAGGCCGTATTCCATGTTTCACCCCCGTGGTAGGGTTATAAACCGCCATTATACCCGTGGCTGGGCCGTATACAATGTTTCACCCCCGTGGTAGGGTTATAAACCACCATTATACCCGTGGCTGGGTCGTATACCATGTTTCACCCCCGTGGTAGGGTTATAAACCATCATTATACCCGTGGCTGGGCCGTATACCATGTTTTACTCCCGTGGTAGGGTTATAAACCACCATTATACCCGTGGCTGGGCCTTAACAGAAACAGAACAAAACATTATCAGAACAGATCACATTCAGAAACAGAATTAGAACTTCATGCCAAGGTTTTTCAGATGATAGATCATATCAAAACAAAGTACTGAAAAGCTTCAGATCATTTCACGTGTTAGAAATAAACAGACACCAAAACATCTTTGTTTATTCAAAGCAAAAACTTTTAGACTTTCATATTCGCTCTTTTTGTATAGTTCAGAAACAGAATGCACAAAACTAGCTCATGTTTGCACCAGTCATGACAGAAAATTTTTTCTCTTATAGAATTTATGCATATGCAGAACAAACATCTGAGGTCGTTTTTAGATTTCTTTTCAAAAATAAACATGAATATTTTCAAAGTCAACCTCATTTCATTTCTTTTATGCAAAACTAGTATTTGAACCCCGCTTACCTGGGCAACTTAGCTTTTCAGAAATTTCCTCAAAAATGTCAAGTCGACTATAAATCGTCGCCTATAAAATAATCACATAATTTCCATAAGTTTCCAATCAATCACGGATTTCGTTATTTAAGCCTAAGCTTCTTAAATAACCTATTTTAATTCCTCAAAACTTAAAATGTTCATAATCCCAAAATATATCATCACTTCCTAAAATCACTAATATCCACCATAATTCATGTCAAACTCAAAACATCAATATTTAAACTCGAAACAGCCAACAAATCTCATAGCATAAACCAATCACACCAATAACTCCATCATCCAATCCAACCGACCCCCTTACTCATCGGACTCAGTCCGGCACAACCAACCAATTCATAGTAAATATGAGTTAGCACGAAAATACATTTGAATCTCAAAAGTTCTTTGAGAAAATACTTACAATGCTATAATATAATTTTCGAAAGATCACGGAGGTGATAGAAGCGGCAACACAACAACAAAACAGTGCCAAATGCACTGTGACCGTGGGTCTCAAAAACTCACTTTTGAACGGGTGTAAACGAAAACCTAAGATTGATAGGGTAGGGCTTAGGGATGTCGTTGAAGCTAGTGGTGGTGGTGGTTGGCCGTGGGTGGCGGCGCAATAGGCGGTTGAAGTGCAAAAACACCCAAAATGGAAATAGAGTTGGAAGTGCTTCACCGGTGGCAGATCGAAGGTGGGGTTGGGTCCAATGGGTTTCTAAGAGGTCGAGGATGATGTGGTGAGAAGATGGTGGCCGGAGGTGACGTGACAGAGGTGCAGCGGCACAAGGAGTGGTGTGGTGCATGGGGGCTATAGGTGGTGAGTTAGGGGCTGAAATCACAAGGGGGTGATCGCCGGTCAAAGGGAAGGTGAGAGGGAGGGGCAGTGTCGGTCACTGCCGGCGCACGGCGGCAGGCTGGGGCACGCGCACGAAGGGAGAGAAGAGAGAGGGAGAGACGTGCGGTGCGCGGGAGAGGAGAAAAAGAAAAGAAAAAGAAGGAAAAGAAAAAAAAAAAAGAAGAAAAAGAAAAGAGGAAAGAGAAAATGGAGGGAAAGAAATGAGGTCCAATCCTCATATCTTGGGTCACAAAAATGATCCAACGGAAACGATTTTAAAATAACAAGTATAATAAAATAATTCAAACGTAATGATTAAAATGAAAATAAATAATTAAACCCAACAATAAGTTAGTTTAATATGAAAAACAATTTAAATGTATTACAACAATCAATTATAAGAAAGCACTTCCGAATAATTTTCACAAAATTAAAATCATAAAAATAAACCCACTAAAAATCCAACCAATTTAAAAACAAGAGAATAAAATTTTAAATTAATAACAAAAAAACTTTCAATTAAAAATACACTAAAATACGAGGTGTTACACAGTGGATGGTATGCCATGTGGGGGAGGAAACTTCTCCAAGAAGCTTTGCCAAGGTGGCCAATTTCATAGGCCTTGGTGGGCCCCAACCAACTGGGCTTCAATTTGGGGTTTAAAGGGGGTTTGTTAGGGTTTGAGATGCTATCAAGCCCAAAACCAATTTTTATTGGCCCAATCAAATTTTTCAAAGTTTAAAAGGTTGGATAATGATGCATAACAAGGATTTGATTAATTAATAGCATGTGAAAGTGATTTAATCAAGTGATTAAACACAATGCTAGAAATCAGGTTAGAAAGGGTTTGAAGGCCAACTTTATGGCTTGGGAAACCATTTAGGCTTTTGGTTTCAATCAAGCTTTTGGGGTTTCAATTGAGTTCCAACCATTTAGGGTTTTGCTAGGATTGAAACCTTCTTTGGTCTAGCACAATTTGGTTGAACAGATGAAACAAAGTTTTGCTAAGGTGGCATAATCTCACAGCTTGATTTCCTTTGCAAATCTATCTAGTGGTTCCTTTTTGTGCCAAGTGTCTAATACCATTCACTATGTGTAGCTAAGATCTTGCCAAATGTCCAAATAAAATTTCTCTAACCTAATTTGGACATTTCACACTATGATTTTGAAAACACTGCACTAGGAGCGCTTATCGAGATTACTATTCACTCTAAAAAAAATGCGTAATAAACTTAGTACTGAAAAATTCTAAATATTCAATATTAACCTATAGTGAAAATCATTTACCAAAATTCAACTCCGAAGTGCCACTAAAAATAATTTCACAATTTCTAACAGACGTTTTGTCCGGAATTATGAAAATAGGCTATTACGCCATAAAATCCTAAATAATCCACTAAGTCTAATGGCATAGCCAAAACCCATTCTGACACTTCTAACTACCTCAAATAATTAAACTCATAAATCTAGCACCATAGTGAGTGATAACACTGATTATGACAACAGACTAAAACCTGAGCGATTGGTTGATTCGTTAAAACTTATGGAGTTTTCACGAGGTTCCTAAGGTCAATAGAACATGCTAGTTCATTGCAACCGACAATGGCAACTTAATTTAATGCAAATGGAATGTCGTACAACTGCAGGTGATGCAAGGGGAGAAATTTTCCGAGGAAAAGGTGTTGGACGAGGTATTCGGGCTAGAAGATTTGTCCCATACTCAGGCTCGGATGAGTCAACACAGCCTCCTAGTCATCCATGGGAGCCTCCATGTCCCATTCCTCAACCCCCACCCCATGCCAATAGAGAATCCTCACCCGTAAGAGAACCTGAACAGAACAGAGAAGATATCGGTACGGTCATCATTTGCGTGTTATTTCAATAATTGTTGTTGTTGAACCATATATGTGTAAACACCAAAGATTAAAAATGACCTACGATAATAGTCAAATTTCTTTATCTTGAAAAATAGATGCAACTGCCCCCATAGTGCCTACAACTACTCAAGAACAACCCAAATGTAGGCATGGGCCTACTAAGTGCACCAAGTTTGAGAAGTTGAGAAAGTACGGAAAAGTGCCGTTGAAGATTAATGACGGCGAGTTAGCACCGTGTTGTCAGAAAGAATCCATGTTCACGACATTGGTAACGCAAATAGTTAAACAGCACTGTGACATGAGTTATGCTAGATGGACCGATGTGCTACAGGCTCAAAAGGACGAGTTGATTGAACGGGTTAGGGTAAGACAGTTGTTATTTCATTTTGAGGGTAAGGAAGTGGATGTAGAATAATCGCTTCAATTAATGAAATGTTCATTCCTGTAGGGTGACTTCGTGTTGGCTTGGGATCTGGCGAATCATAGACTGACAGTCTTAAAGTAGCTACGTAAGCAGTTCAATGCATTCCATCACGAATTACACAAAAACTATTTATCATACAAAAGTCATGAAGAAGCATTGTCTTCTAGGAGTAGCATGGTCAACCCCATCGTCTGGGATAAGCTGTGTATAAGGTGGGGAAACGAAGACTTGAAGGTATATATTGGTTATTCAAAATAAAAAATATATATAGTTAATAAGTCAGGATTTTCCTATCTTAGCAGTTTGTGTTGACTAACATTAGGTTTTAATGGCAGAAAATGTCAAGACAAAATCTGGAGAATAGAAAGAAGCTAAATAACCACACAGCAGGTCGCAAATCCTTTGTTAGGATACCAGAAGAGAAGGTATAATCTTTCAACTGATTTATGCGGTAACTTGTATGGTCACAACTCATTTTCCGTAGAATCATGTTTCTGATTGATCATAGCTAACTATACAAATTTCACACACTTGTAGCGGGCGACGAATGCGACTTTGGTGGGGTTTTATAAGGAGACTCACTAGTCAAAGAAGAACAGTAAATTTGTCACCTCAGCCACTGAAGACACCTATGTGAGTACGATCTTTATGTTAGGCTATTTGCTGCACAAATAGAAGGTTCAATTACTTTATATTTGAAAGCGATAAATTCATGAGGCATTACTGGACTTAACAATAACAAAAGGAAATTTTGCTTGTGCAGAAAAAAATGGTTGGCAAACTGGATGATCTAGAGCTTGAACAACGCATCGATAAGGCAGCAGCGAGTGTGTTTAGGGAGGTACTTGGGCATAGACCAGGATATGCCCGGGGGCTAAGGGAGATGGTCATCCCAGAGTCGACAAGACAACGAGACCGTGAATGAGAAAAATAGTACCTTGCCTTGATTGAACAACACAAGAAAGACGCTGACAACTACAAGAAAGATGCCTTGAACTACAAGACGCAGCTTGATGAAATGAGGGATGAAATGCGCGCACTTCGTGAGAGGCAAAATGAAACCAATAAAATGTTGAGGGAATTCTTCCAAGATTTCCTGTCTTACATTGAGTCTCTCCAGTCTCATGGAAAGACTCAGTGAGCTACCTTCAAAACGCATGGGAAGGGTTTTTTTGTGAATTTTGGGCACTTTTTGGTGGTGGGAGATGGTGGGTGGCCAATATATATATATATGCATATATATATTTTCACAAATCCACATATATATATATATATATATAGTGAAGATGAAGGTTGTCTACTTTTGCATCGTTAGAGTCATTGGGCAATTGAGGGAATTTTTGGACTTTACTGTGTGGTAGTTTGGTTATATGCTGATGAATTATTCCAATTATCTAGAGGGTGTTGGGTAAGGATCTGACATATTGTGGGCTTAGAAGAATTGCAGCACGATGAAAGACAATTCAGTGAAGGATTATTGTCAGTGAAAGAGATGAAGGTTTTTAGAAGTTTTGTTTTCCATTGATTCTTTCTTCTAGATTTTTATTTTCTCTTCTTCGATCAATGCATTTGCTGGTGTTTAGCAAATAATGTATCCCTCTAGCTACAATATAACCACCTTATGTGTTCTTCTTTTGTAGATATGATGTTCTCCAATAGGATAAGTTTTGATAAATTTGGACGTACTTCAACCCTAGAGCAAACTAAGGTTTGCCAAGCAGTAGGTATGTCCACATGATACTGTTGGAGAACAATTGACTTTCAGATAACACAATGCAGTTTTTTTTTTGTTATTTATTGTTTTTCATTTTACATGTCCATATATTTATTGGTTTGGAGATTGGCCCAAACACTGATTCAGGCATTTTGGATATCCTCCATCTTTCTCCTATTCAGTCGATCAATCAAGCTTGGTTAGTGACCTACGATGGAGGGTTTGGTAAGGAAATTCTTTTGTTCTTTCAAATTATGGATGAAAGCCACTGTGTTGCTAGTTCCCACGAAATTCTTTCATAATTATTTTGTTGTTCTTGTTAAATTTCCAATAAAAAGGGCTAGGACTATTGAATAAATAAATAAAATTTCGAACATTGAACCTTAAATTTTTTTTTTTCCTTTAAGTGTTCTTCAACTAAGTGAGAACCTTTATACTTTGTTCAATATTATTCAACTATGTGGCAGAGATTCATTGATAGTTTTTGGCAGACAGGACAAGAACCTTAACTTTTTTCGACCGAATAGGCCTTAAATTGGACATAACTTTCCCATTTGATTCCACATAGCGGGCTTGAAAGTGTGTTGCTTAAACTGGATGTCACTGTCGCTTCCCATCCTTGTTTTAAGTCAACTATATTTTTAATTTTTCGAAGTTGCCATCTTGGAAATCTAATTCAGTGTCCTTTCAGCAAAATTTATTCTTGTGATTTATGTAATTCGTGCTACACTATTTTGGATTAGAGTTTTGCAACTATCATTGGTTTTTGCACAATTTGCCCTGCATTTCTATTAAGTCTGGTAGTTTGTGAAAGAAATAACCATCTTGTTGTGTGTGTATATGCATATATATACACATTCATACTTGGTTACACTGTATACTGTGTTTTTTATTGGTTTTGTAAGTTTTTTCATAAAACAACTCATGATTGTAGGCTACCATTCTCGTCAATATTTGTTGATTTACATCTTATTGACATTTGTAGAGGAATCTGAAACAGACAGTGAATCTTCCCATGGTAAGCCTATATTCTTGCTTTTAGGGCCAAAATCTTTTTTTTTTTAATTTTCTGTCAAACTAACCCAGCGTTCATCAATGAAAAAAGAAAAAAGAAAAAGACTTGGAATACCTAACGTAATGTGATACTAATTTAAACATGTGGGTAACATGGTAATTGTTTGTGGACATACGGAAGATATGATTAAATTGACTTTACAAAAATAATAATAATAATAATTAAAAAAAATGGGAAAAGGCTCCCTAATGGTCCAGGGAGCAAATTCAAGCCAACCCTTAGTCGACTGCTTTTTAATGCTAAAATGATTTTAGTTGATTTGAATTGATTTGTAAATAATATCATTTTGTGAGTTTTATTAAAATGTGTTTGTTGATGTCGTATTTCGCGGGCCTGGGCAACTACGCACCCCCTGTTTATCCAAACGTGATCCTGCACAATCAAAACGGAGACAAAGGACCTCTGTGGTCCGTTAATCCTCCGATGCTTGAGTTTAGTATATGGAATCAATGTGGAGGTCTCATCAGAAAAATGTATTAAGGCAATAGTGTGTATATATTACCTGTCGTGGGGTTCACTTCTACTTATACTTACTGTGTTGGGTCTTCCCACGGTCGTGTTCTGGGTTGATTGGGTGACTTGTCCTACGCATTACC
The DNA here is from genome assembly GCF_001411555.2 of Juglans regia. Lineage (NCBI taxonomy): Eukaryota > Viridiplantae > Streptophyta > Magnoliopsida > Fagales > Juglandaceae > Juglans > Juglans regia. The sequence goes on along the minus strand of NC_049902.1, from coordinate 15,819,495 downwards.
GAGCAGCCTTAGCGTTATTCTTTTACCGAGCAGCGATGGCCCCAGGATCTTCTGCATCAGTCACTTCTGATTCTAGGCTGCATTTAATGCCGCACACCTTACATCCAGGTTACCTTTAATGTGATGGGATCCCTACTCTAGGCCGCATTTAATGTAGCACACCTTACATCCTGGGCCGTATTAAATGCGATGTGGCCTCTACTCTGGGCCTCATTAAAAACGGCATGGCTCCTACTCTGCGCCTCCCTTCTGTCTGGTGAGGCATGTCACAATCTTTCTTTCTGCCCTTCTTCCAGATCTCTCGCCCACCCCGACCCATTCAACCCAGTTCCAAACCGGGTTTCACTTGATTGACCATGGCTCTTGTGACTGGGCCAGGCCTTATCGGGGGCCCAACTCCTGCATTTCACACTTCCTGCTACTGTGTGCCGAAACCAATTATTTGTTGATGTCGTGTTTCGCGGGCCTGGGCAACTACGCACCCCTTGTTTATCCAAACGTGATCCTGCACAATCAAAACGGAGACAAAGGACCTCTCTGGTCCGTTAATCCTCCGATGCTTGAGTTTAGTATATGGAATCAATGTGGAGGTCTCATCAGAAAAATGTATTAAGGCAATAGTGTGTATATATTACCTATCGTGGGGTTCATTTCTATTTATACTTACTGTGTTGGGTCTTCCCGCGGTCGTGTTCTGGGTTGATTGGGTGACTTGTCCTATGCATTCCATCACCGAGCAGCCTTAGCGTTATTCTTTTACCGAGCAGCGATGGCCCCAGGATCTTCTGCATCTGTCACTTCTGATTCTGAGCCGCATTTAATGCCGCATACCTTACATCCGGGTTGCCTTTAATGCAACGGGATCCCTACTCTGGGCCGCATTTAATGCAGCACACCTTACATCCTGGGACGTATTAAATGCAATGTGGCCTCTTCTCTGTGCCGCATTAAACATGGCATGGCTCCTTCTCTGCGCCTCCCTTCTGTCTAGTGAGGCGCGTCACAATCTTTCTTTCTGCCCTTCTTCTGGATCTCTCGCCCACCCCGACCCGTTCCACCCAATTCCAAACCGGGTTTTACTTTATAGACCATGGCTCTTGTGACTGGGTCGGGCCCTATCGTGGGCCCAACTCCTGCATTTAACACTTCCTGTTACCGTGGGCCGAAACCAATTATTTTCCCCATCAAAGTGTTGAAGTGTAAAATGTTGAGATAAATAAAGAAGCCATTTTGAATGCTAAAGTCAACGCTTCCTTGGGTTACTATATTTTTCTGTGTTTGGTAATCTGGTGTGCTTTTTTTTAATATTTTTTTTGTTCCTACAACGCAAAAGGAAGCAATCTGCATTGAGCGATCTACGGTGAGCAAATCATTAAGCAAGTCTATTCTCGCATATTGAAAAGAAAAGCATAAAACAGTACGGCCATTGTTACCTTTCTCTTCTTTTTAGATTTCCTTTTATGCTAAAGCCGTACTGTTTTAGATCTCCACCGTAGAAGTCTTATGAAAAGTTCTAAGACCAAATGGTATATGGACCATGTTGAATGGAAAGGAAGCATGAAAATGCATGATGTCATCTCATTAGAATTAGGAGTAGAGTTGGGACCTTGGTCCCTCAATAAGTTCCATGCAGTCTTCAAAGTAAAAAGACCATTCAGAGTATGTTTCCATACTCTAGTGGCGATCTTTTCCTTGTCCCAGACTGATGGAGAATTTACCTCCTGAAGCAAAGTCAAGTTATTGAGTGCCTAAACCTTTGGGATGCACCATTCAGTGGTTGAGTATAGATCTTTGACCAGTAAGTGAGGAAAAGTGATGACAAAACCCTTATGAACCAAGGATCCATTCCTTTGCCCAGTTCTCAAATCAAAAAGAAGTTGAATCCTCCTGAATAACACATTGGCTTTCTTGCTGAATAATGGGAAGAAATTTGCATATAATCTTCCATATTGGTGAAAGTTGGAAGCTATTGATAGTGAGACACTCCACTAATGCTTTTCCATGCACCCAATGTAGGTGCTTTCCTTCGATGACAACATGACACACAATTTCTAGCTTTATCACCTTTTAAGTTGGAATGGAAGAAATTCCTTAGACCACTAAATTGACATGTATACCTTCAAAGACTTACATTAATCCGATGTGCAAGTATGTGCTTCATACATCCTCCTTATTGATGCAAAATAATCTAATAGAATCCTCCAATCTAGTTTAGTGGGAAGCTTAATTTGTCTATACATGTTATTTTTTAAAGGAAAATAGTTCAAATTTAGTGGCAATTTGTATGCAAATACTTGGAGCAGAGATTTGTACTAATTCTCTAGATATGAGGCCTGCTCGCTCTATTCGTATTTACAATTAAAATGGTAGCATTTTCCTATCAGAAATTTTTGTTAAACTAGTGAGAATTTGTATGATTTGTAATAGGAATAGAGACTTGTATTACTTCTCTACAATATGAGTTGCGATACACTCCCCCCTCGAGGGCTGATTCCAATTCCTAAGCATGAGCATTGTATGCATAAAGTGCATGAGCAATTACGTGAAGTAAGCGAGAAGGCTTACAAGTTTGTGCTGCTTGCCATCGGTCCTGCTCTTCCTGTATAATTAAATACTATCAGAAGAGCAGTCACAAAACAATACTATCATGAAAATTGCTCTTTTTTTCATGACTGCTCTTCCTGTATAATTAAATTTCCTTTTCACCTTTTCTCCTGTCTTTTTATTTCCTAATAGTTAAAATTATATGGTGACATGCATAGCCACTGCCTTGGCATTCAGTATCCAATTTTGAATAATTGCTCTTTCACTTTTTTGGGCTTTACAGGTGATATGTTTACAGAGGAACAGAATGAGTTGGTTGAATCAGCAACTGAGATGCTCTATGGTCTGATTCATGCGTGTTATATATTGACAAGCAAAGGAATGGCTTCTATGGTGAGATTTAGTTCTTATGTGTTGTCTATTAGTTGCCTAGTGTTGTTATAATCACCTAGTGTTGCTATTTTTTTTTATTATAATTATTGTTTAGAAAAAAAACATCAATAACACAATATTGTGGAGGTCCAATTCGTTTTTGGTGACCCAATATCGTCCCCTGGATTTGCAATATTTCCTAAGTTTCTTTAACTCTTTCTAGACATTGATGGAGCCTATTTCAAAAACCACACTTCCTCACCTCTTCTTGATGACATACGGGCACCTCAAGCCTCAAAAGGCATCACAAAGCTATTTTTCATGAGTTTGGATATTTCATAATTAGAAATATTTATTTGAATTGTTAAAATCTCCGATTGGACTAAATTAGCTCCTATTAAAAGGTATGTAGAGGGTAGCCTTTATTTTGTATGTAAAGTTGCTCATATACATCTTAGAGAAACTGGGCATGTAGTGTTTTTTCCCTTTCATCTATAGGTTTTCCCTTGCTTATTGTAAGTTTTTGCTTTATAATAGCTTAATGGAGTGTAAAAGGAAAATTTGTTGCATTTCCTCATAAAAAAGGCTAAAGAATATAGGCTTTGATAAAAGTGGCTTTGATAAAGGTGGCAAAAGAAGTGGAGGGGAAGTGGGACTGGTGGGTGGTTTGGCATGGGATTCTACTTGGTTGTAGTTTTTTTTATAAGACCCAATATGTAAATTTGGGTGTTGGATATTGGAAGTGATTGATGGATTACTCATACTGAGGTTTGCTTATATGCTTCCGTCGCTGACATTATGTTGGTTTAAACAAATAGAACGTTTTGTTATATATAACTGCTCCTTTATATATAACTGCTCTAATGGTGTGTACTGATACATTTTATCTATAACTATCAAATTGGTGTTTGTCTAGATGGAAATATGAAATATCCCACGAGTATAAGGGCATTGATGCAATCTTGTAAGGAGCTGTTGTGCCCATCCCTCATGCCCAGGTGCATATTGTTAGATCTGACTAGATATAATTTATAAAGATAGAGGAGCAGCACAATTGACATATTTGAATAATGTATTCTCAATATTTAGTAGTTAAGTTGTAAGTTTTGGGTTTCGATTGGTCCACCCCAGTGTATAGCCCATAACTACATTAATGTGAATTCCCCACCTCAATGGATGAATTGAATGTCATTAATTTATTAAATTAGATGGAAATGGTTTGAAAAGGTCTGTCATGGAATCCTACATGTTCTCAATGGCATATATAGTGCAAGTTCAATCTTTTTCCTTTATGTTTCATGTTTCTAAGTATTTAATATCATAAGGCATGGGTACTGCTGGATAAACACTATAAGTATTATATAGCAATGAAACAATATTATTTTACTTGACAATATTAAGTGCAGTTTATTTTATTAACAGTATATTTATCTTATTCCAGGTTAGTCACTAAAACAATATTATTTAAATCATTAGATTTATCCCAATTTTCCAAAACAGGGAGAATAGAATTTGTCTCTTCAAAAAAGCAGTCTTCTTCATTTACTATGTCTGGTGGTCTGGACGACCTGGAACTAATAGTTGAATTAGATCTATACATCCTATTCATTTTGTTGCTAGACAACACCGACCTTCGCACTTCAGGGGTCTACAAACACCATCTTTTCCCGACCCGACAACCCAAACTGCCCTCACGCTCTCTGGCAAACGGGACTTACTAAGGGTACTAGATAGACAGAAAAGATACTAAACTAACCAAAGTAAGAACTCAGGGTGGGGGTTTTGGAACAACAAAATAAATGAAATGAAGAGAAGTAATTGCAACAATTAGATACCAGATTGGCTCTGATACCAAAAAATAGTGGAAAGGAAGGGAGACTAAAGAAGAAGAGAAGGAAGGGAAGCAATTAATCAAATTAATCAAATTAGAGTATGCACAATAATATGCAGGCGGTTAAACCGACCATATGCATGTATGCAAAACAAAATAGATAATATGAACAAAATAACATTAACATAAAGCTTAGTAAAATTACAAAGCTTTCAAAGCAGGTAGTGCAGATTTGCACTTACAATAATCAAAACAAGGATAGAGCAAAAAATGGTGAGAGAAGAAGGGGATGGTAAGAGAGAAAAAGGATAGAATGAGGCGAGTGAGCTCTGCCTGATTTTGAAGCAAGGTTCTCCTTTTATAGCACAAGGAGTTCCTATTTACAATAATTAAGGAGAATAGTGAAAGTAGGTCCGTGAGTGAACAGTAAATACTGTTTGAGCACGGGTATGAACTGGTTGTCAACTTTATGTCTTCAGTTGTCTGGGTGACTGCTTTTGGCATGTAGTGGCAGTGCAGGGACCATTATTGTGTCGTTGCGGAATCTGCTTTTGACACAAAATGTTAAATCATCAAAAAAAGGGCTCGATCAGTCTGAGATGGTCAACCTTTCAATAGTGAACTTTTGTTTGAAGAGCTCGATCAGTCTTTTGGACAGTCAGTCTTTAACAATAGTATGATCAATCTTCAGATAGTCTTGGAGTATCTGGAGAATCATGGCCAAAATATTTGTAAGGATCATTAATGGAAGCCTCTGAGGATGCTTCTGAATTATCTTCTTCTTCAGAATCATTTTCCAGAGATTTTCTTAGTAATTGAACTGAATCCTTTTTAGAGAATCCTTCAAGAGCATTTTTCTTAGAGGACTTTTTCTTAGAGGAACTGCTGGTAGCTTTTCCTCTATGGCAAGTAGTTGGCGAAGCAGGGGCCTGGATTTGTAGATATCCAGTTGAAACAAGAGAACCATATGTGATTTCTGGGAATTCCTTTTTGTCCTGCAAATCTGGAGCAGTTTGGGGGAAATCTCTCATCACATATTCAATTATTTGTTGGGTATAGGGAAACCTATCCCACCATTTTGTGCAGCAATACCTAACCATAATATCAGCATGTCTTTCATATTTCCATTTCATTATCCAGGGTACTTTGTACTTCTGACAAAAATGGAGAATGTAAGGGAATTTTTTCATATGCCTATCAAGTTTAGTGGTTGCTACATTGGAAAAGCATTTGAAAGCTCAGAGTAGTTGATCAGGGAAATTCTCAGGGATTGGTCCAAATTGGACCCACCAACGAATGAACCAGTAGGGGAGTTTTCCTTTGAATTTCTTGTCAAAATTTCGAAACCATGAATGACTCATATATGGCACCTGAAAAAACATGAATCGATGCCAGGCAATGATATAGTCATGATAAGTGAAAGCAGTGTCTGTTTTTTCCAGTCTCTTAGGAGTGAATGGGTTTGTTCCCCATTCTTCTTCATTGAGGACTTGGAGGATGTAGGCACTGTGATAAATTAATTTATTTTTTTCGGTTTTATCATAAATTGGCTTTATGATAATCGAATCAGTCTGGATTAGGATACTGGAGTAGTACTGGAGGTTCTTGGTAGAAACTTCAGGAATCCAATGAAATCCCGGGGGAAAATAAGATGAAGCAATTTTGAATAAATCTGTTTGGGCAAATCTATTCGGCTCAATGTAAAACAAATGGTGGGGTATGCTTTTTTAATGTACTTAGCTTTTCCTTTTGGGAGGAAATATTGGGTAACAGAAACAGAGGTAGCTTTTGACGCAATTGCCTTGGCATAGGGGTCAAAATTAGTAGCACGTGTTGAAGCAAAAGTAGGTGGCTGAATTATTTTACCAAGAGGGGTAAACCTATTGGCAATTTGCAAACTATTTGAAGCAGGGGTTGAAACATTCTCATTCTTGATAGTTTTCTCATCAGGAATGGGTGGGGGAGGAGCAGTCTGTTTTTCTTTTCCTTTTTTCCTACTCATCTTGAGGATTCTGCAAGAATTCATGGGTAAGAAAATCAGGAATAGAATTTTGAGATCCTTTGATATATTCAATATCAAAATAAAAAACACTTAAAATAACTTGCCAGCTTGCAAAAATATGTTTTGATGCAATGTTTTGAACATCTTTTTCTAAAACAAATTTAGCACTTTTGCAATCAATCCTTACTAGGAATTTTTTATTAAGTAAATCAGATTGAAATTTGGAGATACATAGTACCATAGATAAAATTTCATTTTTAATAGTACTATAATTTTCTTGTGCAGGATTCCAGACTCCAGAATGGAAGCGAACAATTTGTTCAGAAGAGCCTAGTGAAACACATTGTTTCAGAATGCCACCATAACCAATGTCTGAGGCATCTGTTTCAACAATTTTAAATGAATCAGAAGTAGGGATTCCAAGGCACGGGAGAGTTTTAACATGTGCCTTGATTTTCCTTACCAGAGTGGTATGGATTTGTGTCCAAGGAGGAGGATTAGAAAGAAGTCTTTCGAACAAAGGACGACATTGCTGCCTCATATCCTTGTAGAAATCAGCAACATAATTGAGAGATCCTAAGAACCTTTGCAATTGTTTTTTGTCAATGATGATGTCAGGGAATTTATCAGCAAATTCAATGGCTCGTTGGATGGGCCTGATTTTGTCTTCTCAAATATCATATCCAAGGAACCTAATCTTGGTTTGGAATAATTTGATCTTTTTTGCAGAAACAACAAGACCATTTAACCTAATGATGTCAAGAAACGAGTACAAATGTTTCCAATGTTCATCAATAGATTTTGAAAAAACAAGAACATCATCTATGTTGACGATGGTAAATTGGGTGAACAAATTGAAGATGTCGTTCATAATATTTTGGAATTCACTAGGGGCATTTTTTAGACCAAAAGGCATCACATTACACTCGTAGTGACCAAAAGGGGTAACAAAAGCAGTCTTATACCTATCCGACTCTGCTATCTGGATTTGCCAAAATCTGGATTTTAAGTCAAATTTGGAAAAGACTATGGCATCACTTAACCTGTGAATTAAATCATTTCTGTTTGGAATAGGGTACCTAATCCATTCTACGACTTTATTCAAAGGTTTGTAATTTATGACTAGACAAGGGGTACCTCTTTCTAGTTCGACATTTTTCTGGACATAGAAGGCAGGACAAGACCATCGGGACTTGCTATGTCTAATTATCCTTTTGTCAAGAAGATCCTGAATTTCTTTTTGGCAAAATTCTAAAGTCTTTCTATTCATTTGAATAGCATTGGCTTTAGTCGAAATGGTATTTTCATCAAAACCTTTGATATAGGGAAGAGAAACGATGTGTTTCTTTCTATACTAAAAAGCATTGGGTAAATCATAACATACATCAAAAACCAATTTTTTGTTGAAATCATCGATTTTTGAAAGTAATAAAGGGGAAGATAATTATTCCGAAATCTTTTTATATTTGATCTCCTGTTGGAGGAAATTCAAATGTTTTTCTTTTGCAAGAATTAAAGATTTCAAACTTTTATCTTGATCAATTTCAAAACGAGAAGCAAATTTGAATTTAACTTTCTGACCAAAAGGATCAGTAGTAATACCATCTTTCTCAGTCAAAAAGGGATATAAAGAAGAGATAAAAGGAATACCCAAAATTACTTTGTCAGACATATTTCTGACCAAAACAGAAGGTATTTTAAAACAAACATTGTCTTGGCAAACATGAGCATTATTAAGCTCATAATTGATCTTCATTTGAGATCAATTTGCCGAAAATAATCTTTCAGTAGATTTCTCGAAGTATTTGCTAGGGATTAATCCTTCCTGAATGCAATTTAGGTCTAATCCGAAGTCAATCATAGTAACTACAGAGAAGTGAAAATCATGTGTGAAACGACAATAGTAACCCTTGAAAACGATTTAGGAGGAATGATTTGACGGATTAGACATATCTGGTTGTCAGTAGCCACATTATTATGGCTTGAACCAAAATCATTTGTTTGTTCATTATCAGAAGGAATATCTTGATCAAGTTGTTTGTCTATTTTAAACAATAAAAATTCTTATTTTAAAACTTCATTTTCAGATATGAGGTTGTTTACCTCAGATCTGAGTTCAACAAGTTCTTTTTTAACAGAATTTATTTCATGTTGTAATTCAAAGGTAGAAATCTCCTTAGGTTTTTTCTTTTGAAATCTCTTCAAGGTTTCTTGAAAATTAATCATTTGCTTAGAAGTCTCTGGTTCTTGGCGAACCATTGTCTCCTTTAATTTAAGAAGATATTCTTCTTTAAGCTCAGGATTAGTAATTTGGGAGATTAGGGTTAGCAAGAGATTCTCTTGTTCCTTAGCCTTTGTTAAAACATTGATTGTCTTACCAGGAGGCTTACAACAAGCACTATCACAATTGCAACCCAGCTTTGGATCAGAAGGACCAGGAGTTTCAGTTTCAGAGTGATATGCTAAATCACTAGAACTAAACTCAAGGGATATCCGATGATGAAGACGAGGCTATTTCTAAGAGTCAAAATAGTTCTTCTTTATCATGGTGATCAATATCCAACTGATTAAACTTCTTTTTCAATTTTTTGGCTTTTTTGGGACATTTATCTGCAAAATGCCCAGTCTTGCCACAATTAAAACATTTTCTTTGTCCAAAATCTCTAGACTTCTTTTTCTTAGAAAATGTTTTAGAAAAAGATTTTTTTATAAGTTTTCATATAAAATTCATCACGGGGTTTTCTCCTTGAACCACCATGAGGTTTAGAAAACCTATGCTTTCTTTTAGATGGAGTAATAGATGGAAGGCAAAATTGTTCACAAAAAGTTCTCATTTCATATTTGGCTTTCTTACTATTTGTCATCTGTTCTCGAAGCATTCTTTGATCATTACACATACTAATGCCAAGTTTCTTAATTACACTGAAAATATCACCATAGGTGTAATTTTCGTAATTGAGGAACCCAGAGGCATGAGTAAGTTCTTCCTTCACTTTATAAGCAAACAAGCAAGGTAATCCATCAATAAATTTCTCCTTCCAGTAAGGTTTTTGACTGTCGTCATGAAGCATTACTCGAGAGGTAAAAACATCTTGGTACCATCTATAATTTGACATCTGATGACATCACATATTATTTAACTGGTCGCTTACACGACTGGTTATGTTTGATGGAGTCCCAATAAAATGCTTTAAAATAGTGTAAATCAGGGTATTAATACCATTAGGGTGTGTCATCCCTATAGTTTCATCAAAAATAGGTAACCCTTCTTCATTACGCTTAACCGCTTTCTGAATGGTTTCCTTGGTGTCATTGGTTAGGTGTTTATCCCACCAATGTCTTAAAATACCAGAAAAACCTTGTGTTAAAATGATAACAATATCAGGTTGTCTAATATTGTTGTTAATATAAGCATTCGCAACTAAAGACATTTTACTCATGGTATTGAGGATTTGTTGTTCAGATAATCCATCAATATTCCATTCATAAACTTTATCTGCAGAGTAAGAAGATTGGTTTCGAAAAACTTTTTCTTCAAACTGTAAATCAGGAGGAGTAGGTCTTGAATACCAGTTATTCGTCAGACTCATTGGTTTGGGTCCTTTTGATGAAAATCTGGCTATTTCAGGTTTTAGATCAAGATCTTGAAAATTTCTTTCAATTAAGTCAATATTCTTTTCTTCAGAGGATTCATCGTTGGATGATTCTTCTGTGGTTGCAACAAGAACAACTTCTTTTCCATTGCTATTTAAAGCATTGGTAGAAGTCTGTTCTTTTTTAAGATCAACAATCATTTGATCTATTTTTTCCAGAGTTTTGGCCTGAGGGGTTTTAAAATCAATTTTTGGCTGTTCTTCTGGTAAAATTATCAAAGGTTTTTCAATCTTTTTCTTTGACTGATCTTTGGGGGGAACCAAAGGATTTTTAATTTTGAAAACAGGATTAGAAGTAAAAATAGGCTTTTCAACCTTTTCTTCAATCCTATCCAGCTGTTGTCCGAACGTGTGGAGAGCAAGGTTTACAAAATTATTCTGATGAATAATCTTTTTTGTTTCTCTTATAACCTTGTCCTTCTCAGGATCTCTGGAAACAGTTTCAGGGATTTTAAAAGGAGAAGCAGCTACTTCTGATCCTTTAAAAGGAATAAGTATTGTCTCTAAAGGAGGATGACTGGCTTGAATGACATTCTTACCATCTTCCTTGACAAAATTAGTTTTAACAACATTTAAAGTATTCTTAGAAACATAGTAATTTTCAACAAAATCGAAGAAAAGAATATGCCTTTGGAGCCTATTCATTTCTTCTTTCCATTTGCGTTTGACGCGTTGCTTTTCAATTTGTGAAAATTTCGTATGATAAGCTATTCGCTTATCACGGTTTTCATAAGATTCAAAATCTTTAAAAAGGGCAACCAAATCAAATTCAAATGGTTTGTTTAAAATAGTTAAACTATGATGTACAGGAGCAACAGGGGCAACCATATCTGAAGCTGTGGGAGACACAGAAGAATTATCTTCTTCTTTCTCAGCTTCATCCTGTATGGGTTTACTACTAGAAGATTCTCATTCTTTAGTAGTGTAATAAGCCGATGTGACCTGTGAGGACGTGGATAGTTCTTTTAGCTTTAAAACAGGATTAACAGGTTGGGCTGTTTGGACTGAGTCTTCCAGAAATTGTTTGAGATGTTGATCTCGTCTAACTGGATTTTCAGTAACAGAACCCGCGAAAGAGGATCGAGATCCAGCAAAAAAATTTCTTCTTAGGCTAGACTGATCAAAACTAATTTTAACAGTCCCATCAACATATTGTTTGATGTAATCAAGATTACAATCAGTAATATTTTTGACAGGGGGAACTTCATTTTCCAAAGTCCATTCACTGGGAAGAGTTATGTCTCTCCAGCAAATTCTTTTTGGAATTTGAATATTCGCATCTGGGGTAGAACTATGGATCAGAAGAGTACTACCTGCAGAAGGTTTTGCAATAGCTTTTGGATCTAAATTTGTTTTTAAAAGACGATAGTAAATCCGGAAAATTAAAGCAAGAGGCCTACTACCTTTGATCATATCATAACTAGAGGTTAGTATGTTTAAAGCTAGAGCCTTGATAATATGTTCATCATCAAGTGAAAGGGTTAAATCAAGAAAAAAATTAAAATGAACTGGTCCTTCAGAAAGAGAGGACTGGATCATTCCGAGGATACTAGTTTCAAAATTGTTGAACCTAGCATCTCTTAAACAGAAAAGTAAAGATGCATTTTGTAACAGCCCGCTAGAAATTTATTGGTGAAATTTCTTTGACTTTAGGAATCTCGTGAAAACTCCATAACTTTTTACGAATCGACCAATCGCATAGGTTTTAGTCTGTCAACATAGTCAGTGTTATCACTCACTATGGTGCTAAAAATATGAGTTTTATTTATTTGAGGTGGTTAGAAGTGTCAGAATGCATTATGGCCAATGCCATTAGCCTCAGTGGATTATTTAGGATTTTATGGAGCAATTGCCTATTTTCATAATTACGGACGAAACGTCTGTTGGGAATTATGAAATTATTTTTAGGGGCACTTCAAAGTTGAATTTAGGTAAAAGATTTTCACTGTAGGTTAATATGAATATTTAGGAATTTTTAGTATTAAGTTTATAATTCACTTTTTTGGAGTGAATAGTAATCTCAGTAAGCGCACCAATTGCAGTGTTTCAAAATCACAGTGTGGAATGTCCAAATTAGATTGGAGAAGTTTTATTTGGACACTTGGCAAGATCTTAGCCACACTTAGTGAATAATATTAGACACTTGGCACCATGAGGAATGTTTGTTGGATTTGAAGGAATCAAGGTGTGAGATCATGCCACTTAAGCAAAACTTTGTTTCATCTGCTCAACCAAATGGTGGCAGACCAAAAAAGGTTTCAATCCTAGTGAAACCCTAAATGGTGGGAATCAAATTGAAAGTCCAAAAGCTTGGTTGAAACCGAAACCCTAAACGGTTTCCCCAAACCCTAAAGTTGGCCTCTAAACCCTTTCTAATCCGATTTCTAGCATTATGTTTAATCACTTGATTAAATCACTTCCACATGCTATTAATCCTTCAAATTTGTGTTTGAACATCATTATCCAACCTTGCTAACCTTGAAAAATTGATTGGGCCAAGTGATATTGGATTTAGGCTTGATAGCAACCCAAACCCTCTTTAAACCCCAAAATTTAGGCCCATTCGGTTTAAGCCCTTTAAGGCCCACGAAATTGGTGACCATTAGCATTGCTTCATGGCTAAGTTTTGTACCCCCGCTTGGCTGGCCAGATCTGTACAAGAAGGGCCTAGAAGGTTCTTGAAATACAAAGGTAAAAGGCCACCTCACTCTTTCACTCTTACACTCTGCCTTGAGAAAAGATCTTGGAATGATTTTTATGAGAAGAAAAGGCCAACACTCAACCTTTCCTTCAGTCCCATCACTTTTCATAACTTGTGTAAGAGGCTCTCCAGTCCACTTCCCACTAAATGCAACTCTCCTTTACACTTTTCCTCCATAGAACACAAAAGACACTCTCGGGTAGTTTTTCTTACCTCTTTTGAATGCCTGTTTCGAAGCTTTTGTAAGTGTTTTCTCGCAAATTTTCCTTCATGAAAGTTGTTTTTTTTGGAGTCTAGTTTACGTGGATACCTTACTCGTTCCATTTAGAGATCATTTGATTGGTAAAATGTTGTTATTACCCTAGAAAGGTCATTCTAGGCAATAAATTGGAGAGTGTGTTATATTTTGGAGTTTTGACCAAGCTAATGAATAGATCTTGGTCAGAAATTTTTATGGAGTACTGTTAACATGTGTATATGATTATTGGTTGAGGATTTGTTGCATGATTAAAAGTTGGAAAAATATATGCATCTGCCCCACACCGGCACACACTCAACCTATTGAGTGTAAAAAAAAAAAAAAAGTGATGTGAAGTGTGTACCGGTGTGGGGCAGATGCATAGCATTTCCCTTGAAAGTTTTGGTGAAATATTTTCTTAGGTCTAGAAACTTAGAAACTGGAAGAGGAAAAACAGTTTCTATTTTGTGAAAGTTTAAATCTTTTATGGTTTAATCTTATTCCAATGGCTTTGATATTTTTATTGGAAGATCCTAAACATCTTATATACATGTTAGAATGTTATTTTGAAGATATTTGGTGTTAGTTTCAAAGATATGAAATTTTATGCATTGAGATATTTGGTTAGGCCAAAGTGATGATGTTCTTGGCTAAATTTATGTTTTGGGTGATGTTTAACCATGTGATCTTGAGTTTGAAGCTTGGATCTGTTTTAGGACACCTTTTTAAACCATGTGACGTTTTGGTTTGAAGACCACATCTTTATAAGTCATGGATCAAGAGGTTGATCAAAACAAGTTAGAAACAAAATTCTGTTTTGAACTTAGAAGAAAAACCAAAAAGTTCAAGTATGGTTTTAGTGATTTTGATGACTTTTGCTCTTAGGAATATGATTTTGATGACTTTTGATGATTTTGATTCAAAAAATGATTATTCTTAGGAATATGTTATGAGTATAGTAGAAGAAAAAGTTTGGTTTAATCATGAGTTTTGAGATTTGAAAGAATTACAACAAAGGAAATAGCCTTTGTAAGTTTCGGTCCTATAGAGTTTTAATGGTTGTGTTTAGTTTTAAATTTTTCTGAATTGATATTTGAGCTTAGGACAAAATTTACATAAGGTATGTAAATTTTGGAAATTTTTGGAGTTAGGATGCAAAATCCTTAAGTTAGGGGTAAAATGGTTATTTTTCCACATGTAGAGGGTAAAATGGTAATTTTACTCTAAGTTGATATTTATCCATATTCCTAATTGTTGGTGATTAAGTTCTAATTTTTAAAAATCAATACTTTCAGTTTCTCGTGATCGCATTGGGTTTTGTCTCGAAACGCGAAGATCGAGATAAGTTAGCTTTTAACTTACTATCAGTTTAATGTGTATGAGTGATAAGTAAGGGAACTAAAGTGTATGTATGTATGTTATCATATGTGTCATGCCAAGTCATTACATATTTATCTGTTACACAAAATTTATTCTGTCATGAATTATTTATCTGTTACACAAGATATTATGTCACGTATTGCTATACATTGCAAGTATGTCATGTTAAGTATGCCATCTGTTACATGTATTTCATGTCACGTAATATTCACTATCACATGTAACGCCATGTTAAGAAATGTTGTTTGTTATATGGTATACCATGTTACGAAATGTTGCATGTTACAAGTATGCCATGTTATGAAATGTTCTCTGTTACATATATGTCTCGAGGTATGTCATGTCTGTCGTCTTAGTTCAGGTCACGTTATACTACGTCAGGACTTCTGTCTTTTATGTCACGTTCATGTTACTTCACGTTACTTCATGCCACAACAACTATGGAGCATGAAGTATGGGGCTACAACAACTGTGGAGCATACACTACGTGAGACACAGCAATTGTGACACGTAGAATACGTGGGGCCACAACAACTGTGGAGTATGTATTAAAGCACTCACAGCTGGTATAGACACCTGTGATGTGATGCGGTAATCGGCAAGGACACACGGCTCAAGGGGACCTATGTAGCACCCATATGGTCACTTTAATGATTAAGTCTATTGAAAAAGATTCCAAGTTCAAGTCATGTTTCACGTTATGTTATGTTCAAGTTTACGTTTACGCAATCATGGTAATCCCATGAGACAAGAATATGTTTTAAGTTCATGTTATGTTATGTTCACGTTTACGTTATGTTCCAAGTTCACATTTATGTTATGTCATGCTCAGGTTCAAGTTATGTTCAAGTTCATGTTCAAATTATACATGTTCACGTTCATGTTATGTTTCAAGTCCATGTTATGTTTCAAGTTCACGTTCATGCTATGTTTCAAGTCCATGTTATATTTCAAGTCACGTTCATGCTAAGCTTCAGTTTCAATTTAAGTTATGCCAATTATGTTATGTTGTATGTCAAGTTATGCTATGATTACTTATGATTTGATTATGCATTTATACTTTTACTGCCATACATGCATCTTTAACCTGTGTGGAAGTTTCCTGTTAACTTGCTGAAATTTGTAATCAAATCTCACTGTGGTAGTCCCAACTACCATTCCCCCCGAATGGTAGATCTTATTACAGGATCTGAAGGAGAATCAAGAATCGACCATCTGGAAACGATCGATTAAGCGATGGTGCGATGTAGATGGTAGTACAGTAGTTACCTCAGGTTACTACTTGTATTTGTGGAGTTCAATCTCCAGCACTCTTTTGATCACAATCATATGGACTATTATTGTAATCTCAGTTATTTAGTACGTCATTATGAATGAAGTATTTGGGATATTTCGGTTTGGTGCATAGTATTGCTAAAAAGAAAAATTATCCGCTACGAATATTGCATAATGCTAGATGCATGCTAGGAATATTACATCTTATTTGTCATGAACGGGGGCAGGTAACCTTGTGTTGCATGTCTCGACGCTTCAAATGTCCGTCCGATCCCAAGCGGAATTTGGCGGCGTCACAGATTTATTCCTCTTCTGATTAGAGGTTTTGCTGCAATCTGTACTGAACCAACATGAATGTATTTATACCCTTTGTCTAAATACTCTTTGATATTATCTTTTTGAAAAAGATAACATTTTTCTGGAGATTTAGAAAGAGCATAAGTTTGTTCGACCGTTCGAACATTTTGAGAGACATTGAAAGTCTTTTGGACCCAAGAGGTCTGGTAAATAGTATTCACAGGAAGTTTGGCGATTTTGTCAAGGAAGGATTAATCCCTAGCAAATACTTCGAGAAATCTACTAAAAGATTATTTTCGGCAAATTGATCTCAAATGAAGATCAATTATGAGCTTAATAATGCTCATGTTTGCCAAGACAATGTTTGTTTTAAAATACCTTCTGTTTTGGTCAGAAATATGTCTGACAAAGTAATTTTGGGTATTCCTTTTATCTCTTCTTTATATCCCTTTTTGACTGAGAAAGATGGTATTACTACTGATCATTTCGGTCAGAAATTTAAATTCAAATTTGCTTCTCGTTTTGAAATTGATCAAGATAAAAGTTTGAAATCTTTAATTCTTGCAAAAGAAAAATATTTGAATTTCCTCCAACAGGAGATCAAATATAAAAAGATTTCGGAAAAATTATCTTCCCCTTTATTACTTTCAAAAATCGATGATTTCAACAAAAAATTGGTTTTTGATGTCTGTTATGATTTACCCAATGCTTTTTGGTATAGAAAGAAACACATCGTTTCTCTTCCCTATATCAAAGGTTTTGATGAAAATACCATTTCGACTAAAGTTAATGCTATTCAAATGAATAGCAAGACTTTAGAATTTTGCCAAAAAGAAATTCAGGATCTTCTTGACAAAAGGATAATTAGACATAGCAAGTCCCGATGGTCTTGTCCTGCCTTCTGTGTCCAGAAAAATGCCGAACTAGAAAGAGGTACCCCTCGTCTAGTCATAAATTATAAACCTTTGAATAAAGTCTTAGAATGGATTAGGTACTCTATTCTAAACAGAAATGATTTAATTCACAGGTTAAGTGATGCCATAGTCTTTTCCAAATTTGACTTAAAATCTGGATTTTGGCAAATCCAGATAGCAGAGTCGGATAGGTATAAGACTGCTTTTGTTACCCCTTTTGGTCACTACGAGTGGAATGTGATGCCTTTTGATCTAAAAAATGCCCCTAGTGAATTCCAAAATATTATGAACGACATCTTCATTTCGTTCACCCAATTTACCATCGTCAACATAGATGATGTTCTTGTTTTTTCAAAATCTATTGATGAACATTGGAAACATTTGTACTCGTTTCTTGACATCATTAGGTTAAATGGTCTTGTTGTTTCTGCAAAAAAGATCAAATTATTCCAAACCAAGATTAGGTTCCTTGGATATGATATTTTAGAAGACAAAATCAGGCCCATCCAACGAGCCATTGAATTTGCTGATAAATTCTCTGACATCATCACTGACAAAAAACAATTGCAAAGGTTCTTAGGATCTCTCAATTATGTTGCTGATTTCTACAAGGATATGAGGAAGCAATGTCGTCCTTTGTTCGAAAGACTTCTTTCTAATCCTCCTCCTTGGACACAAATCCATACCACTCTGGTAAGGAAAATCAAGGCACATGTTAAAACTCTCCCGTGCCTTGGAATCCCTACTTCTGATTCATTTAAAATTGTTGAAACAGATGCCTCAGACATTGGTTATGGTGGCATTCTGAAACAATGTGTTTCACTAGGCTCTTCTGAACAAATTGTTCGCTTCCATTCTGGAGTCTGGAATCCTGCACAAGAAAATTATAGTACTATTAAAAATGAAATTTTATCTATGGTACTATGTATCTCCAAATTTCAATCTGATTTACTTAATAAAAAATTCCTAGTAAGGATTGATTGCAAAAGTGCTAAATTTGTTTTAGAAAAAGATGTTCAAAACATTGCATCAAAACATATTTTTGCACGCTGGCAAGTTATTTTAAGTGTTTTTGATTTTGATATTGAATATATCAAAGGATCTCAAAATTCTATTCCTGATTTTCTTACCCATGAATTCTTGTAGAATCCTCAAGATGAGTAGGAAAAAAGGAAAAGAAAAACAGACTGCTCCTCCCCCACCCATTCCTGATGAGAAAACTATCAAGAATGAGAATGTTTCAACCCCTGCTTCAAATAGTTTGCAAATTGCCAATAGGTTTACCCCTCTTGGTAAAATAATTCAGCCACCCACTTTTGCTTCAACACGTGCTACTAATTTTGACCCCTATGCCAAGGCAATTGCGTCAAAAGCTACCTCTGTTTCTGTTACCCAATATTTCCTCCCAAAAGGAAAAGCTAAGTACATTAAAAAAGCATACCCCACCATTTGTTTTACATTTAGCCGAATAGATTTGCCCAAACAGATTTATTCAAAATTGCTTCATCTTATTTTCCCCCGGGATTTCATTGGATTCCTGAAGATTCTACCAAGAACCTCCAGTACTACTCCAGTATCCTAATCCAGACTGATTCGATTATCATAAAGCCAATTTATGATAAAATCCAAAACAATAAATTAATTTATCACAGTGCCTACATCCTCCAAGTCCTCAATGAAGAAGAATGGGGAACAAACCCATTCACTCCTAAGAGACTGGAAAAAATAGACACTGCTTTCACTTATCATGACTATATCACTGCCTGGCATCGATTCATGTTTTTCCAGGTACTAGATATCATTCATGGTTTCTAAATTTTGACAAGAAATTCAAAGGAAAACTCCCCTACTAGTTCCTTCGTTGGTGGGACCAATTTGGACCAATCCCTGAGAATTTCCCTGATCAATTACTCCGAGCTTTCAAATGCTATTCCAATATAGCAACCACTAAACTTGATAGGCATATGCAAAAATTTCCTTACATTCTCCATTTTTGCCAGAAATACAAAGTACCCTGGATAATGAAATGGAAATATGAAAGACATGCTGATATCATGGTTAGGTATTGCTGCACAAAATGGTGGGATAGGATTCCCTATACCCAACAAATAATTGAATATGTGATCAGAGATTTCCCCCAAACTGCTCCAAATTTGCAGGACAAAAAGGAATTCCCAGAAATCACATATGGTTCTCTTGTTTCAACTGGATATCCACAAATCCAGGCCCCTGCTTCGCCAACTACTTCCCATAGAAGAAAAGCTACCAGCAGTTCCTCTAAGAAAAAGTCCTCTAAGAAGAATGCTCTTGAAGGATTCTCTAAAAAGGATTCAGTTCAGTTACTAAGGAAATCTCTGGAAAATGATTCTGAAGAAGAAGATAATTCAGAAGCATCCTCAGAGGCTTCCATTAATGATCTTTACAAATATTTTGGCCATAATTCTCCAGATACTCCAAGACTATTTGAAGATTGATCATACTATTGTTGAAGACTGACTGTCCAAAAGACTGATCGAGTTCTTTATACAAAAGTTCACTACTGAAAGGCTGACCGTCTCAGACTGATCGAGCCCTTCTTTTGATGATTTAACATTTTGTGTCAAAAGCAGATTCTGCAACGACACAATAATGGTCCCTGCACTGCCACTACATGCCAAAAGCAATCACCCAGACAGCTGAAGACATAAAGTTGACAACCAGTTCATACCCGTGCTCAAACAGTATTTACTGTTCACTCACGGACCTACTTTTACTATTCTCTTTAATTATTGTAAACAGGAACTCCTTGTGCTATAAATGGAGAACCTTGCTTCAGAATCAGGCAGAGCTCACTCGCCTCATTCTATCTTTTTTCTCTCTTACCATCCCCTTCTTCTCTCACCATTTTTTGCTCTCTCCTTGTTCTGATTATTGTAAGTGCAAATCTGCACTACCTGCTTTGAAAGCTTTGTAATTTTACTAAGCTTTATGTTAATGTTATTTTGTTCATATTATCTATTTTGTTTTGCATACATGCATATGGTCGGTTTAACCGCCTGCATATTATTGTTTATACACTAATTTGATTAATTTGATTAATTGCTTCCTTTCGTTCTCTTCTTCTTCAGTCTCCCTTCCTTTTTGCTGTTTTTTGGCTTTAAATCTGATGATTTAAATTATATTTTTTTAGTGACTGACTTGGAATAAGATAAATATATTGCTAATAAAATAAATTGTATTCCATTAGATGAAGTGTGCAAATGAAGCCTAGCCAACGTCTCTAGGTGTAGCGGAAAAAAAAATCAAAGAACATTTGCAGCGATTATTGATCGCCAAAAAGACTGTAGGTGAATGAAGTCTAGTCTGCGGCGATTTAAATAATCGATGCAAAAACTCAATTATGACAAGTTTTATGCATCGGAAAAAGTAATCTTACATGGAGATATTTATAGCGACGACAATGTTAATCGTTGCAATTGATTTTTGGCAGCGGCAAGGTTCCTTTTGAGGTGATTATTCCTCTATTGAAATAACTTTAAATGTGATGAATGTGAGGATTGTTGAAAATGGGCAAAGATAATTACGGCGAATAAGTTGACATTAGCGGCGATCAAGATTCACGGCAAATAAAAAATAGCGGCAATAGTTAGATATTGCTGGTAATAACATGGATTACTTGCGGCAATTACTTAGGCATTTGCAACGGAAATAGTCGTTGCTATTATTTTTTTTGGCGATTATGTGGGAACCTGCTGATACCACATTTTTTGGCCTTTTTTTGTTCATTTTCTGGCGACAATTTATTGCCGCAAAAAGTAATAATCCTGGCGATTATTTAAAATCGATGAAATTGATCTAAAATGGCTTTAGGATTTCGTCGATCTTGCGGTGATTTAAAAATCGTTGAAAATAAGCAAAAGCAGCGATTAATGTGTATTTGCGGCAATTTTGAGCGCTGAAAAAGGTCTAATTTCTTGTAGTGTGGCGGGAAGGTCACAAATGAATGGGTGTGGAAGTTATAAAGACCACACGACCCTCTCCTCGCCTACCGAGTGGAATGACTCCCTACCGGGATGAAAGACTCCTCTCACATTTTCTAGTTGTTGCCCACGATGTCGTTTAGGTTGGTCTCTTAAGTTGGTCATTTAGACTAGTCGCCCAATCTAATCGACTAGATCCTTGTCGCCAAGTCTTTGCGCCTTCTGGTCGCGAGTCTCCTAGTCGCTAGTTTCCTCGCCTACCGAGAGGTAAGTCTTCTCGCCTTTGGGCGAGATAAATTCTTTGCTGCCCACAGGATAAGGCTCCTCACCCAAATCTCATCAACTCTCTTCAGATCTCGCTGCCTCTCATCGGTCTGGATCCATAGTCTCTTCTTTTGTACCAAAATGCTCTCCTTTTACACTAAATCTTCTCATTCCTTCAAATCGAAGAAAGTAAATAAAAATATATAGAAATAAAATAAAATCAATAGTATTGAAGGAAAAATGTAACACCCCCTTCCCGTAGGCTAGGTGTGTCACGTGTTTTTCATAAAATAAACCCAGCAAGAGATCTCATATTTAATAACTGAAATTAGGATTTATTTTGTAGAAAAACTGTCTAATAAAAATGTCTTCAAAAAATATTAAATTAATAATTTGAATAAAAATTTATGTCATCAAGAAATTTTATTCTAGAAGGTTTGAAACTAACACAACTGCTCTTTCTAATCAAGGCTTGCCTACTCGTGATCATCAACCTCACCTGGGTGGTTAAAAACATAAAAACAAACTAAAATGAGTCGAAAACTCAATAAGAAATCCATCACAACGTAAACGTAATAAACATAAGGTTTTCATAAAAGTTTTCATGTTGAGAACTTAAAATTCATGACTGTTCATACTAATGCTTATGTTATACATGACTGATTTATCTGAAATAACTGACTGATCTGATTTAACTGGCTGATTTGATTGGTCAATACACTTAACCCTGTGTGCGAGGTTGTGCACCGACCCCACGTCCCGCTGCAGCAAGGGGAGCTGTTGATAGTATTCTGGCATACTATGGTGGACCACGACTGAGTTCGTAACTTGCACATCCACCCTGAAACTGAACTGCATTGGTACCATGCATCTGAATGACCATCTTATTAACTGATCTGATCTTATCTTACACTTGAATTTAAGATGGCTTACGTGTCTTATACACATGAGATGCATGACATATTACATACATAATTATAATTTCTAAATTTGAACATGATGCGGAATGACATGATCGTATGCTATGTTGGATGACATGTTTGCATATGACATGAGTAGTACATAAATAATTGGCTGAAATGAACTGGCTTGAATAATACTTATTTATAAACTGAATTGTGATGATCCTAATTTGTGATCAAATTACTTACCTCGCTGTGCTTCTTCTTGAATATCACTTCGTAACTCGACACCTATGCAATAATATCTATCACTAAATCTGTCTGGGAATAATAAATACTAATATCCTACTTAATTAAATTCACAAACCAAAAGATAGTCAACCAAATCTTTTGTTTAACACTATAATCAATAAATCTTAGTATTTAAATTACTTAAAATACTAATTTATAATTTAGTAGAATACTCGAACTATTTTAAAATAATTCATAAAACTTAAATTCTTAAGCTAAGTTTCATTTCTTAACATAATTATTAAATCTTAAGAGAAACCTAATAAATACTAATATTGTTTAAATATTCTTAACATAATAATTTTATTTAATTTCTACTAAATAATTAAAGGAATATTAACAAAATATTAGGCTCAATAGTACATTTTAAAACACATTTCAAAATCTTTAAGCATTTTCTTATAAAAATGAGCTTATGACTAAAATATTTATTTAATAAAAATAAACTCAACTAGAAATATTAAGCTCAATAAAAATCACTAAAACAATTATTGAAACTTAATAAAGTCAAGCCCAATTTAAAATACAAATCTATCCCAATGGTACATGTCTAATTAACCTCAAGCTCAGCCCACAAAGAAATTAACCCACCAAATTTAAACATCAAACAAGTTAAAACTAAGCCCAATTTTCTTTTAAAACACAAACTTATCTAATAATCCCAGCATACATAAGGCCCAAGGGCCCATTGTGAATCAATGTTTCATGGAGGATTTTAAGGCACACAGACAGAGCAATGAAAAGCCATGCAAGAGATAACAGGGGCTCACCGAGAGAGGGTATGCAACGGAGATGGGCTGCGCAGCGACTCAGGCAACAAGCGGGGGTCACGGCGGCGCAACTAGCGGCTTTTCTGTGGTGGTGCGACACCGAGAGAGAGAGAGAGAGAGAGAGAGAGAGAGAGAGACCGTTAAATCGAAAACAAGAGAGAAACTTGTGGTCTACAGTGGTGGGCTTACCGGAAGGGAGTGGGTGCGACGGGACTAGGACGGCCGGCAGTTTCTGGCACCGTGGGTGGTGCTCCGACATCCTTGGGTGGTCGGCAGTTGATTTCTTGCGTTGGGTGGTGGCTATCCGAGCTTTGGCTTCATGGCTCCCTAACACAAACTGTCGTGCATGGGGTCTGTTGATGTAGCGATGTGGTGCTTCGGCTAGTGGTGCAAAATGAGATCACGGTGGTGGAAGTCTCTTCACAGTGGCGTGCACGGTTGTGCATGGTCTGAATGGTGGAGTTGCCGCGGTGGTTTTGTCATTGAGTCGTGGCCCTAACGGTGCTATGTTCGATGGGTGCAAGACAGGGCTGCGTTGGTCGTCCCTTGAGGTGGTCAATGGTGGCGTCGGCATACTCTAGGCAGGGGGCTGAGTGTGGCTGGGCAGAGGCTTGAAATAGTTCTCGGCCTGCGGCGTGAGGTTTCCTTCATGTAGTAGATCTGCCGTATATACATATATATATATATATATATATATACATACATATGGCGATGAATCAAGAGGAAACCTAGAGGAAAAGAGACGTGCATGAGCATGGGAGTGGAGACGTGCAGGGCGAAGAGGAGGGAAAACGTGTAAGTTAGAAGTATGAGAGTTATCCTAATAACAAAAAAATATGAATAGTAATAATAATAATGATACGATAATACTTCTATTAAAATTAACAATTTATTAATAATATAAAATCTGATAAAATAATAATAATAATAATAATAATACTAATATTTATAGCTATATGAAATAAAACTTATTTTATAGCCTAAATTTAGGATCGGGTTGTTACAAAAAATGACACTTTTCATAAATAAAAGAGTGATAAAAATCACAAAAAAATAACACTTATCAGCGAGCAACATGTTATACCCATAGGGCGAGCATTTTTGGTCGAATTACATGCTTGGGAATCATTCCCAACAGCAGTGGGAGCTGACCCAAATAGTACCAACTTCATGGGATCTAATGCTTACTTGGGAGATCGGATTATGTAGTCGCTCTGCTCCCGAGTATGTAAAGCGTAACCCATCTCAATAAATATCTAAGCTCCGATCAAATTGATCGGATTAGATGGGAGCTTAGCTCCTGAGCATGTAAACAAATCACCAATAGTATTCGATCATATCCACAACAGAAATTTCCACCATAAATTTCCATCAAGCTAATGGCACAAATACCCATAAAAATTCTCCATATCAAAACCGTAAGCCGATGGTAAAAATATCCACCATAAATCTCTATCTCAGTTAGCCACCCTTGCGTTAAAACCCTCCATAAATCTAAATTTGCAACATAATGGTCAGTATAAGGCTAGGGGCCCTCTCATAAAAAAAAATGTAGTGATTACACGCCAGAAAATAAATCAACTGATATACAACAAAAGAAAAGGAACATCAATATTGTAACACTCCGATCCCGCAGGGATCGAAGAATTACTCCCTATAACTTAAAACTCACAATTCATCAATATATGTATAGACTCCAAAATATAACGTCATTAGAAATACTACAAAATCTCGTAATAAAATCCGCCACTTCTCAGAAATCTTCTATGAGAAATCCACTATGCTTAAATAATCATCTCACCGATGCTCCATAATCCTGATCTTTAGCTGGACTATTCAAAATCATCTAAAAAATATATGGAGATAAGGGGTGAGTTATCAACAACTCAGTAAGCAGAGGACATATACTAGTGTGTAAACATGAGCATTTTCACAGAGTTCAAAATGCAGAAACAAAACATTTCAGTATCAATATGCAAATCTCAAAAAAATACATATTATCAGAAAATCAGAGCGACTTTTCAGACATTTCATATTCAGAAACCAACTTTTCATATTCAAAGACTCCTTTGGCACAACAAGATTGAGCATCTTCGTCTTATCAAATCATATTAGAGCATAATATCATAACAGAGACCATGTTTAACCCCCGTGGTAGGGTTGTGCATTCTGCGGAAAGCCAAGCAGAACATAAATCACCATATTACCAAAGCAATTGCACTCAGAACAAAAAACCACTATTATATCCCGTGGCGGGCCAGAGGTCACTGTTGTATCTCGTGACAAGGCCAGATGTCACTATTATATCCCGTGACATGGGTCGCTATTATATCCCGTGACAGGGCCAGAGGTCATTATTGTATCCCGTGACAGGGCCAGATGTCACTATTATATCCCGTGATAGGGCCACATATCAGAGCAAAACAAAATCAAAATCACCATATCAGAGTCAGAATCAGAGTCAGAACAGAATCAGAAAATCATGCCAAAGGTTTTTCAGATGCCACATCATATCAAAACAGAGTACTGATATTCAGATCATTTCACATTTTCCAAAACAGATTCAGAACATCTTCACGTCACATGTGAAATTTATCAAATTTTCATATTCACTCATTTGTCTCAGTTCAATAACAGAATGCCAAAAATAAGCTCATGTCTACACCAGTCATGACATAAAATACTTCTTTCTTAAACAGAATCTCATGAGTAATGCAGAACAAATATCTAAGGTTGTTTTCAGATTCTTTTCATAACAAAACATGCACATTTTCCAAAAAGAACCTCAGTTCATTTTATTTTATGCAAAGTCTAGCATAGGAACCACGCTTTCCTGGATTTCTTAGCTTTTTCAGAATTTTACTCAAAATGTCGAACAATTAACAATCGTCACCTATAAAATAATCAAGTAATTCCCGTAGATTTCCAATCAACCACTTATTTCGATGTTTTTATCCTAAGCTTCTAAAATAACCTATTTAATTCCTCAAAACCTAAAATTCTCATAATTCCCAAAAATACCCTCATTTTCCCAAAACTACCAATATCCACTTAATCGAATTCATACCGAATAAGAATTTAATCAAGCAAGTATTAAAATAAATATAAAGTTCAATAAAAATTAATATTCAAAATATTTAAAATACACGCAACATTCTATAAATAAAAAGAATATATTGGTTACTAAAATTTCCATAAAATAAGTCATGAAAAAAAAACTCCTCTCTTAAAAAAAATAGGTTTACTTCCTTTAATTAACAATATTATTAAAATACAAATATAATATTTATTGAAACTTAAAGCAAAACTCATTTAAACATAAACCCAAAAAAAAAGCTTCTCACCCGAAAACATTAGGTTAAAACTACCTTCTATATATATATATATATTATATATATGTATATATAAAGGGTTAAAACTAGTAAGTACCCAAGTTAAAACTTTGCTTATATATACACGTACATATATATATATAACAAAACCTTATGAAGAAAAGTAACGATGAACAATACACTTATGAGTAATAGAAGTGCAGCGGCGGCAGGGACTTACACAAGGAGAAAATGCGGCAGTGTGCGACGGCTGGACTGGGTAGACAGTGGCGACTCGGCTGGAGAGCGAGCGTGCGGCGGAGATGTTGTCAAGCTGGGCTAAGCATGAGAGAAAGAGAAAAAATGGAGAGTGAGAGAGCGAGGACCACTGCGTGCGGAAAGAAACAGAAACAGACTGTGAGACAGGAAGGAGGCGTTTGACGGAGGCTCAC
This sequence comes from Juglans regia, assembly GCF_001411555.2. NCBI lineage: Eukaryota > Viridiplantae > Streptophyta > Magnoliopsida > Fagales > Juglandaceae > Juglans > Juglans regia. Next base: position 15,792,339 of record NC_049902.1, on the reverse strand, counting down.
CACGAGAAGAGAGAGAGCCGTGGTTGAGGCAGAGGGGTGCAGATCAGTGGCTATGAATGAAGGTGGGGTGGTGGCTGTGGTTCACGGTGCTCTCCAAAGATGCTCTGTTTTTGGGAGAAAAAACAGAGGCTCAACGGGTTGACTTTGTGAAGAGGATGGTGGCGCACGATGGGTTGGTTGAGCAGATGGGTTGGAGGGCGGTGCGCTGTTTGCAAGTAGGAGTTGCTGGCTACGACTTCGAGTGGCAGGGCAGCGGCGTGAGGCTTCTTCGCGCAGAGGGTGACTCGCGATGATGATCTCCCTAGACTGGCCATGCGTGGTGGAATTTTCCGAAGTGGGTTATCTTTTGGTGTTGGTGGTTTGTGGTGGAGGTTTTAAGGTGGCAAAGTCGACGAGCATAGAGCCGAGAACGCGGAGAGGCAGTGAACGAGAGGGAGTTAAGCGTGGTTTGTGTCCACTTCGTATGGGGGCAGTGAACGCAACAGAGCAGTTTCTCTAAGCATGGCAAAAGTGTGTGTATATATATGATGCAAAAACCCTAGAGATACGAGAGAGACGTGCGTGTGGAGAGAGCTGAAAATAGAGTCGTGTGTGTGTGCATGTCGAGGATGTGATCAAGCTGTGCATGTAGTGGAGTCTGGCACAAGATCTTTCAGGCTTGGGTTATTTGGCCATTTCAAAAACATCTAGGATCAAGTCTGGTGGTGAAAAGAATAAAAAAGAAAAAAAAGAAATAAGTGGGCTTTTTCATACTTCTAACCCCAAAAAAAAAATATAAAAACACAGAAATGGTGCTACGCCCGGGTATTACAAATATTCTAAACGCCATGCCATTAACATGGCTTCTATTATACTATGCATTTATTTATTTATTGCTTTTTCTTAAAAAAAAAGGAAAAAAGAAAAAAAAAGAGGTTTGCTAACAGATCCAGTAACATTTTATTGGGGAGACGTGCTACACCAACAATTACTTATTAAAAGTATATAATAATGTTTGGAAAAAAACTTGTATTTAGGCTCCTTGGTGAGTCCCTTATTGAGCTCATGACTAATGTTCAATGCTTAAGGTTGCAAACGAACCGAGTCGAGCCAAAATTGAACAAAGGTACTCAAACTCAATTAACATGTTTACTCATTAGAACTCGAATAAAACTTGAAATATCATTGATCAAGCTCGGCTCGTTAATCATTAATATTTGTTCAAGCGTGACTAAAAATAAACAAATGACTCAAGCTAAGCCCTAACTTGATTTGTTTTAAAAAAAAAAACAAAAACTTTGGTAAGATTAATATAAAAAAATTTAAATTTTACAAAAAAAAACTTAACTATTTAACTATTCAACCAAATAGTTTTAATTAGAAAATTCTAATGATATAAATTTTTATAGAATAAGTTAACTTATAGTTATAAATTGAAAAAAAATAAAACATAAGATAAATGTGTAATAAACTAAATCATTTAATATATATATAATAAATAAAAAGTTATAGTTTTATAATATATTATTATTAAATATAAGTTATGCATATATTATACCAACGGAAATCAGATAATTGAGGGTATTTTAAATTAATCAATAAATCACTAGTTCTTTCTTTAAATTAAACCGGATCACCAACAAAATGTTTAGTTAATGCATATATTAATGTATTTACAATATCTTCTAAACATAAATCATTTTTTGTTTTAATCACTTGCATGTTTTTATCTTATTTATATGCAGTTAATATTCGTGACCTTTCTTCATATGAAAGATAGTTCTATTTCTTTTATATACGTTAGCAACCATAATCATTTCTTGAAAATGATTTAATATTTCATATTCGGATAATCCGTCTATATTCCATTCATATAATACATCCGGTGTGAAAGCATATCTTACTATATGTTCTCTTTCCTTGAATTGCATATCCGGTGGTACTTTTGACTTTTAAGTTGACATGATTTTCCCTGTAAAAATTCTCGAGATAGAAAACAGGAAGATAATTAGATTCTCCTTTAATTTGTTCAATATCAAAATAAAAAATACTTAATATAGCTTGCCATCTAGCAAATATTTGCTTAGCAGCCAAGTTTTTCACATCTTTAATAAAAACTTCCTTGGCTGATTTACAATCTATTATAAGTAAAAACTTTTGATTCAACAAATCATTTTGAAATTTGGAAATACATAATACAATAACTTAAATTTCTTTTTTAATAGTACTGTAATTCTTTTGGGCAGGATTCCAACATCCAGAATGAAATCGAACAATTTATTCCAAATCAATTGATAGTTTTTGTTTCATAATTCCTCCATATCCAATATCAAAGGTATCTGTTTCAACGATTTTAAAAGTATGAGGAGATGAGATTCCTAAGTATGGTAATTTCTTAACATGGGGCTTAATTTGTTTTATAATATTCGTATGTTTTTCTGTCCAAGGAAGTGGATTCTTTTTTAATCTTTAAATAATAGTTTACATAATGGCCTGAGAGATTGATAAAAGTCTGCAACATAATTGAGGCTTCCTTAAAATCTTTGTAGTTGTTGCTTATCTTTTATTTCATCTAGAAATTTATCAGCAAATTCTATTGCTATGGTAATTGGTGTAAAAGTTCATTGATAAATCTTATGTCCAAGGAATCTAATTTTATCTTGAAATAATTTTATTTTAGGTGATGAAACAACTAATCCATTTTGTTTGATGATTTGAACGAAAGTATTTAAATGTTTCCAATGTTGTTCAATAGATGAAGAAAATATTTTCAATGTTGTTCAATAGATGAAGAAAATATTAATACATCATCTATATAAACTATCGAAAAATGAGTAAAATGGGTAAATATCTTATTCATAATATTTTGAAATTCACTAGGAGCATTTTTTAATCCAAATGGCATAACGTTCCATTCAAAATGTCCAAAGGGAACTGTAAATGCTGTTTTATAACAATCTTTTTCAGCAATTTGGATTTACCAAAAGCCACTTTTCAAGTAAAATTTTGAAAATATTATAGCATCATATAGTCGGGATAGTAAATCTATTTTATTAGGAATTGGGTATCTAATCCATTGTAGTATTTTATTTAAAGGTTTATAAATGATAACCAGGCGATGAACTCCTCTTTCTAATTCTGCTTGTTTTTTAACATAAAAGACAGTACAACTCCATGGTGATTTACTTTTCCTTATTAATCATTTTTATTTTAAATCATTAATTTCTTTTTTACTGTATTCTAATAATTCATTATTCATTTGAATAGGTCTAGCCTGGGTTGGAATATTTTTCTCAGAAAAATCTTTTCATAGGGTAATTCAATTATATGCTGTTTTTTGTTCCATAAAGCATTAGGCAGGTTAAAGCATACTTCATTTTCAATTATAGTTTTAAAATTTTCAGTTTTTTGGGTTAATAACGGGTTTTTTAATTGTTCTTGAATTCTTTTATATTTTAATTCTTGCTTTAAAAAACTTATCTGATTTTCTTTTCTTCTAATTCTATTTTTTGTTAAAAAAAAAATAATTTTTTTGGTTAATGAGACTTCTTTTAAAGAATTAATTTCTTTTGATATTAGAGGAAATAAGAATTTAAATTGAATTTCTTGTCTAAGTATTTTAGTAAAAATTCCTTCTTCTATTACAGAGAAAGGATAAAGTAGGGCAAGAAAATGATTTCCTAATATTACTTTAGTATTAATATTTTTTACTAAAATAAATATTGTTTTAAAACAAATTCCATTATTACATATATGTGCATTGAATAATTTGTAATTTATATTTAATTTTGTTCCATTGGCTTGGGATAATATTTCTTTTATTTTTTCAAAATATTTAGAATGTATTAATCCCTCTTGTATACAATTTAAATCTGCTCCTGTATCTAATAGGGCAATTGTAGTAAAAGAAAATTATTGATTAATTGAAACTGTTACTTCAGCATACCATTTTTGAAAATTTATCTTATCAAGGATATTAATAAAATTATCTGTTTCATCTTTTATAACTAAAGTTGAACATTTTCCTTATTCTTTATTATGTTCTTTATCATGAAAATTATTTCCGTTTTTCTCTATTTTTAATAATATAATTTCTTGTAATAATTTTTCATTTGAAACTTCTAATTTAAGATTTGATGTTTTTAAATTTCTAATCTCCTGTTTTATCTCATTGATTTCTTATTGTATATCTTGTAGCATAATTTTTTGTTTGTCGGTTTTAAATTTTTCTAGTATTTTTGAAAAATTGTAAGGTGTTGAGGATGACGTTACTAAAGTATTTTGATTATTAAAAGTATCTTTTAAACTTTTCTAAGTAATCTTTTCTTTCTTGAGGGTTACTAATTTTGTCTATTAATTCTAATATAATGTCTTCTTATTTTGAAAGTACATTAATAGTTTTGTCACAGATACAATTATCCTTATTTAGACAATTACATATCTGTACTTCATCTTCTTCGGATTTACTATCAGAAGAGGGCTCTGAAAAACTTGATTCTTTTAATTGATTGATTTTTTCTTCTTCTAAAGAACTATCTTCTTCACTTGAATGTAATATAAAAATGTCTAATAATTTGTCTTTTAATGCTTCAGATATATCCAGTTCATTAATCTGTTATTTGACTTTACAATTTGATTTATAATGTCTAATTTTTCCTCATTTATAACAAATCATTTGTTTTTTTTCTTTTTATTAGTCTTTTTAGCACTTTTTAGTGGTTTATTATATGTTTGTTTATCTTTTATCTTTTTATAGGATTTTTTGTATTTTCGTTTTTTGTTAGAATAATTCTTATAAACTCTTTTTTCCTTTTTGTGTCTTCTTGAAGAGGCTAATAATGGAGTATAAACAAATTGTTAACAAAAGGTACCTAATTATTTTCTAGCAAATTTGGGTAAGGAACCTTATCCTGTGGGCAGCAAAGATATTTCTCTCTCCAAAACGCAATAAGACTTTCCACTTGGTAGGCGAGGAAACTCGCGACCAGAAGCCTCAAAGACTTGACGACAAGGCTCTAGGCGGTTAGATTGAGCGACTAGTCTAAAAGACCAACATAAACGACATCGTGGGTAACAGCTAGAAAAGGCGAGAGGATTCTTTCATCCCGGTCGAGAGTCTTTCCACTTGGTAGGCGAGGAGAGGCGAGTTCCATTGTGACCTCCACGCCCGCTAGTTATATTCAGTGCACACGACATCTACTCGGTGGGATAATTCTTACCGACAAGGATCAATCTTCTGTTGACCACCAAATTCGAGTTCCTCAATCAATCTATTGGTGACCAAACCCTCCCGATCTCCGCAAATCAAAACGCATATCACTGAATCTTCCATTTTAGACAATTCCAACATTCTTGGGATAATTTCCTTTTATGTTAACATCTATCTTTAAAAACTACTTTCTAGATTTTTAGGCTAGATTGTAGCTGCATTTATTTTGTTTCCGAATTTAAGTTTTGACATCTATTTAATCTCGTCTCGTGGGATGAATAGGGAGTCTTGATTTTTAATCTTAATTTTAGTTTTAGTCTTTGGTTTGGTGAATCTTAGTTGGAATTCTGAATTAGAGGTTGGGAGTTTTTAATTTTTATTTTTGAAGTGTTCTTTCGAGAAGGCAAATATGGGGGAGCAGAGGCGAGAGCCAAATGCTTCATCAACCAACTTTAACAAAAAATACTAGTTTTATTCTTTTTCTTTTTAATTTCATTATGAACTAATTCTATTTTTTAGAGTTTTGATGTTGCCTAGCATTGAACACACAAATTATATTCCAAGTTATTTTATTTTCAAATATTTCCATGATTGAGTGTTTATTCTTTATTCTTAATGCTTATAATTTTCTAGTTAACTATTGTTCGATCTTTTGGATTGCAATGAGATCGAGAGGTGATTTGTGATTAAAGCTATAGGCTTAAACACCATTAGTTGAGCGAAAGCAGAGATGCTTTACCACGGCTAGTGTGATTTTCAAGAAAAATCCAAAGAATTTAATTAGTCTCGAATTAGTTAAATTTATATAGAGATATTGAGTTATTAGTTGGAGATGTTTTTGGCATTGTTCGAGAGAAAACATTGAGTAGTTAAGAAATTTTTATCATCAACTTTGGATAATTGGGATTTTATAACAAGGAAGAATAAATTGTGTAAGATTTGCTAGGTGAAGTCAAACGCTCTAGATCTACTCTCATTATTTTTAAAATCTTCATTTTAACGTTATTTTCTTCAATTTAATTTAGATAAACTATTTTTCAAATTTCGGTTTTCTAAATAGTAATTAATTTAGTGAATTTCAATACTCAATAGCATAATTATTCATTGTGGGTTCAATAACTATTTCCTTTAAAATACTTTACTATTTGTTACGATTCTATGCACTTGCATATTATATTTTTATGCGAACAAATGGAATTTATAACATGAATGTGGCGTTTAAGCAATAATCATAAATAAATTATCAAATGGTAAGTTAGAAGGTAACTTAAAAACTTTTCGGGCATTTTAGGAAATTGGTACGACTGTAATAAGAGTTATTCTAAATTAGGAATTGTATAACTAAGGAAGATGTTCATAATCAAAATGGTTCAAACAATAAATTTACAAAAATACCCCTACATTTCCCAAAATTGTGACTTAGGCCCTAAACTTTCACTATTTGTAGTTAGGCACCAAGTTTCACCAAACTTCACAAATCACATGGTTCCCATATTCTAAACCCATACATGATCTTAGAATTGCAAGATTCAAACAACTACTATGAAATTTCTACCCAACCCGTGGCATGCTTTTGGTGATCATTTTTGTGATTTCAACCCATATAGCTTCTATTTATGCATGTGTGATCAAACTCCATCAATTAAAAATCCATAAATATGATCTTAAGGGCATGCTTATGACTGAGATTCATGCCATATGAGTTTATCCCAACACTTATGCATCGAATAATACCAAATCATCCAAAAATGTTCAAACTGTGTGTATGCATGATGTTTCTAGCTTCTCTTTGTCAATGCAAGTTTTAAAACCTAAATGAATCATGCATTTCAATGCCAAACATGATGATAGCTAGTTTCTAAAGGTTCATAAGGCCATCCTTGAGGAAATAGATCATGATATGTCAACGTTACTAACATACAAGTGGAAATTGAATGCGTAGATGATCAACACAAGATATTGGCTTATAAACCTATCATGGCATATCGTTTTCCTCAAATTTAAACCTTCAATCAAATATTCAAGATGTTAACTATACTTAAGATGACATATCAAGATATGTCATGGCTAAAGTTTCAAAGCAAAATAATTTATACATGCAAAACTTCAAATATGGCATGAAATGCATTACTTCAAGTAAAACCTTTTATAACTCAATCAAGTCCTCATCTAATGCCATAATTCAAAGGCTAATATGTAAATATAATACCCAAAAAAAAAAGATAAGGTAAGATCCCTTACAGACATCATGACCCTTGAGCTCTCAAAACTCAACTCACTTCAAAAACCTCGCTCAAGATATTCGGCTCCAACCTTTTCTCACACTTTTAGTGCTTTATTCACAAGAACACTAGAGGACAACTAGAAAAAGTTAGGTGAAGAAGTGAGGGGTGAAGGGTGAAGGGAGGTATTTATAGACATTTACAAAAATGCCCCTCATTTCTCGAAATTGTCACTTAGGCCCTAAACTTTCACTATTTGTATTTAGCCCCCAAATTTCACCAAACTTCATGAACACCATATTTTCTATGTTCTAAATCCATATATGACCTTAGAATTTCCAGATTCAAAAAACTACTATGAAGTTTCTACCCAACCCGTGGCATGCTTTTGGTGGCAATTTTTGTGATTTCAACCCATATAGCTTCTATTTATGCATGTGTGATCAAACTCCATCAATTAACAATTTATAAATTTGATCTTATGGGCATATTTATAACTTAGATTCATATTAAGACATGTCATGTAATGTCTATCGTTGTGGTGGAACTTTAGAAAATTATTTTAGAAAAAAAAATGGAAATTACTGACCCTTTTAAAGCTTTTTCCCTTTCCTTCCCAGGATATGAAAGATTCTAAGTTTAAAACTAAACATGCTTTATAAATTAAAAAAGAGTTACAACAGAAATCATCAAATTAAATAAAAAGGCCTTTTACAAAACTTGACTTTCCTACATGTCATAAAAAAAGACCTAGGCTTCTGCCACTCTTCCTTAGGCCATGTCTGTCATGACGCTTCTTACTCTTTTTGTCCCTGAGAGGTGAGGGACATACTAAAGTGAGTCAAATACTCAGTAAGCATTATTTCATAATGTAAAAATATACTAACATAGGTTTTCATTCATGAATTCATCATTCATCTATATACTTTACATAAATGTTCATTTCCTTTGAAAACATTACAAGGTGAAGTTTTTCTTTAAAAAATGTTTTTTTTTCATAAAACATTTTCAACACCTTGTGCATTCATTCATTCCTCGTTTGCATTCAAAACCCACCTCAACTCATCTCATCTCATCATTACAATTTTTTCAAATTTTCACACAATATATAATAAACAATTTAACCTTTTCAAATCCCAAAACAACTTTCCCAAATTTCCACACAAAATATAATAAATAATTCAAATTTTATTATACTATTCACAAACCATCTCAACTCATCTCTGAATCCAAACCACTCCAAATCATTCATACATTCATTTAACTCTTTTCACTTTTCCTCTAGCCAGTACACACTGTTATGTCTCTTGTGTTGGGGTTAGCAATCTTTCGGACCCGGATTCCGCCCGTGGCCATAGGTTGGGAATCTCTTTTAGTCAGGGGGTAGTACTGGGTGCACTACCAATAATACTTGCCCAGCGTTGCAATCTGCCTAGTCCTTTGATAACATCATTTACTCATTCATTCATATATTAAAACATTCATTCATTTTCTTTTCTTTCCTTTCTTTCATTTCTTTTAGTCATTTCCTTTTCATTCATGTCATTTATCAGTCCATTTCATTTCATAAACATCATTTAAAAGCATAAGCGTAAACATCATCATTAAACATCATTTCATAGCATTACTTAAACATCCTTTCATGGTATCATTTAAAATTCATTTCATAGCCTCATTTAAATTTCATAACGTCATTTAAATACAATTTCATCGCATCGCTTAAACATCATTTAAAAGAATCAAACATAAAACTCAACATTTCATTTCATGGATACAATTCATTCATTCACATGCATACAATTGTTACTTTGGGTGTATAAATAGGTGCTGCCAAAGAAAGCCTTTACATACATATTGTAACAGCCCGCTAGAAATTCATTGGTGGAATTTCTTTTGACTTTAGGAATCTCATGAAAACCCTATAAGTTTTTACGAATCGACCAATTGCATAGGTTTTAGTCTGTCAACATAGTCAGTGTTATCACTCACTATGCTGCTAGAAATATGAGTTTTATTTATTTGAGGTGGTTAGAAGTGTCAGAATGCATTATGGTCTACGCCATTAGACTCGGTGGATTATTTAAGATTTTATGGCACAATAGCCTATTTTCATAATTCCTGACGAAACGTCTGTTGGGAATTGTAAAATTATTTTTAGGGGCACTTCGAGGTTAAATTTCGATAAAAGATTTTCACTGTAGGTTAATATGAATATTTAGGAATTTTTAGTACTAAGTTTATGATTCACTTTTTCGGAGTGAATAGTAATCTCGGTAAGCACACCAATTGCAGTGTTTCGAAATCACAGTGTGGAATGTCCAAATTAGATTAGAGAAGTTTTATTTGGACACTTGGCAAGATCTTAGCCACACTTAGTGAATAATTTTAGACACTTGGCACCATAAGGAACGTTTGTTGGATTTGAAGGAATCAAGGTGTGAGATCATGTCGCTTAAGCAAAACTTTGTTTCATCTGCTCAACCAAATTGTGCCAGATCAAAGAGGTTTTCAATCCTAATGAAACCCTAAATGGTGGGAATCCAATTGAAAGCCCAAAAGCATGGTTGAAATCAAAACCCTAAACGGTTTTCCCAAAACCCTAAAGTTGGCCTCTAAACCCTTTCTAATCCGATTTCTAGCATTGTGTTTAATCACTTGATTAAATCACTTCCACATGCTATTAATCCTTCAAATTTGTGTTAGAACATCATTATCCAACCTTGTTAACCTTGAAAAATTGATTGGACCAAGTGATATTGGATTTGGGCTTGATAGCAACCCAAACCCTCTTTAAACCCCAAAATTTAGGCCCATTCGGTTTAGGCCCTTTAAGGCCCACGAATTTGGTCACCATAGGATTGCTTCATGGCTAAGTTTTGTACCCCCACTTGGCTGGCCAGATATTTACAAGAAGGGCCTAGAAGGTTCTTGAAAGACAGCTAGAGGGCCACCTCACTCTTTCACTCTCACACTCCACGTTGAGAAAAGATCTTGGTCTGATTTTTATGAGAAGAAAAGGCCAACACTCAACCATTCCTTCAGTCCTATCACTTTACACAGCTTGTGTAAGAAGCTCTTCAGTCCACTTCCCACGAAAAAGCAACTCTCCTTTACACTTTTCCTTCATAGAACACAAAAGACACTCTCGGACAGTTTTTCTTACCTCTTTTGAATGCCTGTTTCGAAGCTTTTTTAAGTGTTTCCTCGGAATGTTTCCTTCATGAAAGTTCTTTATTGTGGTGTCTAGTTTACGTGGATACCTTATTCGTTCCATTTGGAGATCATTTGATCGGCCAAAAGTTGTTTAGACCCCAGAAAGGTCATTCTGGGCAATAAACTGGAGAGTGTGTTATATTTTGGAGTTTTTGACCAAGCTAATGAATAGATCTTGGTCCGAAATTTTTATGGAGTACTGTTAACATGTGTATATGATTATTGGTTTAGGATTTGTTGCATGATTAAAAGTTTTGGTGAAATATTTTCTTAGGTCTAGAAACTTAGAAATTGGAAGAGGCAAAACAGTTTCTGTTTTGAGAAAGTTTAAATCTTTTATGGTTTAATCTTATTCCAATGGCTTTGATATTTTTATTGGAAGATACTAAGCCTCTTATATACATGTTAGAATGTTATTTTGAAGATATTTGATGTTAGTTTCGAAGATATGAAATTTTATGCAATGAGATATTCGGTTAGGCCAAAGTGATGATGTTCTTGGCTAAATTTATGTTTTGGTTGATGTTTACCCATGTGATCTTGAGTTTGAAGCTTGGATCTGTTTTAGGACACCTTTTTGAACCATGTGATATTTTGGTTTGAAGATCACATCTTTATAAGTCATGGATCAAGAGGTTGATCAAAACAAGTTGGAAACAAATTCTGTTTTGAACTTAGAAGAGAAACCAAAAAGTTCAAGTATGGTTTTAGTGATTTTGATGAAATGTAACATCCCGTATTTTAGTGTATTTTTATTGAGGGATTATTTTTATTTATTCAAAAATTTATTCTCTTATTTTAAAATTATTGGATTTTAATTGGATTATTTTTAGGATTTTTAATTGGGGAAAATTAATATTTTATGTGCTTTCTTAATATTTATTTATTGTTGTGCATTTAAACTGCTTTTCATATTTAATTAATTATTGTGAGATTTAATTATTTCAATTTGACTTTACCATTACGTTTAAATTATTTTATTTAACTTATGGTTTTAAAATCATTTCCGTTGGATCATTTTCGTGACCCAAGTTATGAGGATTGGACCTCATTTCTTTTCCCCTCTTTTTCTTTCCTCTCCTTTTCTTTTCCTTCTTTTTTCTTTTCTCCTTATTTCCTTCGGTTTCTTTCTCTCCCGCGCGAGCCCGACCCTCTCTCTCTCCCGTGCGTTCCGTCGTCCACCCCCAGCCCATTGCCGCCGCGCCGCCGTGACCTACACCGCCCAGCCCAGTAGCTTCCCCTCCCGCCGGTCATCAACCCCCACCAACCTCAGCCCCTAACTCGCCGTCGTTAGCCTCCACGCACGGCTTGAAGCCGCGGCACTCTTTCCGCCGTTGCGCCGCCGTCGCACCACCATTGGCCACCATCTTCCTACCACTTCATCCCCGACCTCTTGGCAACCCATTGGACCCAACCCCGGCTCCGATCCGTCACCGGTGAAGCCCCACCAAGTCCATTTCCGATTTGTACATTTTTGGCCTTAAACCACCATTTGCGCCGTCATCCACGGCAAACCACCACCACCTTTGGCTTCACCGACCTCTCTAGGCCCTACCCTATCATTTTGGGGTCTTCGTTTGTCTCCGTTGAAAAGTGGGTATTTGTGACCCACGGCCACAGTGTATTTTACACTGTGGTGTTGCTCAGACGTCGCCTTTTTCAGCTTCGTGATCCTCCGGAAATTATCATATAGCGCTGTAAGTATTTCTCCAAAGAATTCTTGTGAATTTAATGTATTTTTGCACTAACGCATTTCACTGTATTTGTTTGACATGCCGGACTGAGTCCGAGGAGTTCGGGGGTCGGATGGATTTGTGATTGGAGTTGTTGGTTTGATTGGATTGGATTGGTTATTGGATATTGGTTATTGATGGATTTTGGATTGGTTGGTTCATGTGCATTTCATTATTTCATGCATGATCATGTTTGTAAAGGAAAACTGGGTTTTCGTGTATTGCATTCATGTTCATGTGTTTATGAAAACTGGGTTTTCATGTGAATGATTTGTTGGGTGCGTGTGTATCACGAACCCCAAGCCGAGATGGGGCATTATCTCGGTGGAGCTCCTCTGGTTACTCGGGAGCGGAATAAACTGAGTAACGTCCCCTGGATTGTCGCTGGGCGACAATGGGATCGGACGAGAGATTCGTGCCGACTCCGTGGTCCTTCTGCTGGCGGGGACTAGAGGATGCTTGGCTACGTACGCGCTGGGCGCGGAACTGGGCATCGCTCGTTGTGTAGTGGATGTTTCCCACTAACGTGTTGGGCGCGAAAGTGGGCATCGCTACGAAGCCAGGGTGTGCGGATGACCCATAGGGGAGATCATGGTGCATACATTAAAAATGGACTATTTTCTGGGAAAATAGCGTGTGTTGGATTTTGTGTAATTCATTTTCTGGGAAAATGTTTTACGGATTATTTTTGGGCCAAATGAGATTTTGGCGTGTGTTGGAAAATTAATCATTTTCGGGAAAAATGATGTTTTGAGGAAAAATGCATATTTCATCATATGCATGCATGTTGGTAGCATTAAATGCACTTTATTCCTGAGATTATTTTTGGGTTATACTTACCTGCGGTACCATTCTGTGGTAACGCAGAGTTTATTGCAGATGAGGAGGAGGAGGGTGAGCCTGAGGAGACGGCTCCGCCCGAGGAGTGATTTGGGATCACTAGCTTATTATTTATTTTACCCTTTTGTATTTCGGGACATGTGTTAACTTTATTTTGGATGACTGTATAACTGCTTTTAAAACTTTATTGATGTTTAGTTTGTATTTAAATTCTGGTACTTAGTAGACTTGATTAACCGCTGCGTTTTTTTTATTTGTACACCGTTGCATGTACACACACTGGCACTATTTTGGGATGTGGGACCGTGTTGTCATCATCCCGGCGTCTCGATTCCCGTGTTTTCTCTACATGGGGGTCGGGGGCGCCACACTTTTGTTCATGATTCAAAACATGATTATTCTTAAGAATATGTTATGAGTATAGTAGAAGAAAAATTTTGGTTTAATCATGAGTTTTGAAATTTGAAAGAATTACAACAAAATCAAAGGAAATAGCTTTGTAAGTTTCGGCCCTATAGAGTTTTAATGGTTGTGTTTAGTTTTAAATTTTTTTTGAATTGATATTTGAGCTTAGGACAAAATTTACATAAGGTATGTAAATTTTGGTGATTTTTGGAGTTAGGATGCAAAATCCTTAAGTTAGGGGTAAAATGGTCATTTTCCCACATGTAGAGGGTAAAATGGTAATTTTACTCGAAGTTGATATTTCTCCATATTCCTAATTGTTAGTGATTAAGTTCTAATTTTTAGAAATCACTACTTTCAGTTTCTCGTGATCGCACTTGAGTTTTGCCTCGAAGCACGAAGATCGAGGTAAGTTAGCTTTTAACTTACTATCAATGTAATGTGTATGTGTGATAAGTAAGGGAACTAAATTGTATGTATGCATGTTATCATATATGCCATGCCAAGTCATTACATATTTATCTGCTATACAGAATTTATTTTGTCATGAATTATTCATCTGTTACACAAGATATTATGTCACGTATTGCTATACATTGCAAGTATGTTAAGTTAAGTATGCCATCTGTTACATGTATTTCTTGTGACGTAATATTCACTGTCACATGTTACGCCATGTTAAGAAATGTTGTCTGTTACATGGTATGCTATGTTACGAAATGTTGCCTGTTACATATATGACATGTTATGAAATGTTGTCTGTTACATTTATGTTTCAAAGTATGTCATGTTTGTCGTCTTACGTTCATGTCACGTTACGCTACGTCAAGATTTCTATCTTTTATGTTACGTTCATGTTACGTCACATTACGAAATGTCATGTCTGCCAGTTAAGTTATTCATGTCAATCACGACCCTAAGCGCTAGGATGGGGTAATATCCTAGTGGAACTCCTTTGTTCACGCTGGAGTATGTAAATAGGTGTGAAATTTCCTGGGTTGAGGAAGTACAGTCAACAGGTTGCGAATGGGGCCTATTTAGCTGGTCACCGGAGCCAGCCAGGCACTAACGCCGATGGTGCCACACATTATGTTACTTGTGTCCACAGCAAGTGTGGCACAAACAAATAAGTCATGGGGCCACAACAACTGTGGAGCATGAAGTATGGGGCCACAACAACTGTGGAGCATACACTACGTGAGACACAGCAATTGTGACACGTAGAATACGTGGGGCCACAACAACTGTGGAGTACGTATTAACGCACTCACAGCTGGTATAGACACTTGTGATGTGATGCGGTAATCGGCAGGGACACACGGCTCAAGGGGACCTGTGTAGCACCCATATGGTCACGTTAATGATTAAGTTTATTGAATAAGATTCCAAGTTCAAGTCATGTTTCACGTTATGTTACGTTCAAGTTTACGTTCACGCAATCATGGTAATCCCATGAGACAAGAATATGTTTCAAGTTCATGTTATGTTATATTCACGTTCACGTTATGTTCCAAGTTCATGTTATGTTATGTTCACGTTTACGTTATGTTCCAAATTCACATTTATGTTATGTCATGCTCAAGTTCAAGTTCAAATTATGCATGTTCACGTTCATGCTATGTTTCAAGTCCATGTTATGTTCCAAGCTCACATTCATGCTATGTTTCAAATCCATGTTATGTTTCAAGTCACGTTCATGCTAAGCTTCAGTTTCAGTTTAAGTTATGTCAGTTATGTTATGTTGTATGTCAAGTTATGCTATGATTACTTATGATTTGATTATGCATTCATGCTTTTACTGCCATGCATGCATCATTAACCTGTGTGGAAGTTTCTTGTTAACTTGCTGAGATTTGTAATCAAATCTCACTGTGGTAGTCCCAACTACCATTCCCCCCGAATGGTAGATCTTATTACAGGATCTGAAGGAGAATCGAGAATCGACCATCTGGAAACGATCGATTAAGCAATGGTGCGACGTAGATAGTAGTACAGTAGTTACCTCAGGTTACTACTTATATTGTGGAGTTCAATCTCCAGCACTCTTTTGATCACAACCATATGGACTATTATTGTGATCCCAGTTGTTTAGTACGTCATTATGAATGAAGTATGTTTTAAGTATTTGGGATATTTCGGTTTGGTGCATAGTATTACTAAAAAGAAAAATTATCCGCTGCGAATATTGCATAATGCTAGATGCATGTTAGGAATATTGCATCTTATATGTCATGAACGGGGGCAGGTAACCTTGTGTTGCATGTCTCGACGCTTCAAATGCCCGTCCGATCCCAAGCGGAATTTGGGGGCGTCACACATATACCTTTTAAACACTTATACTTAGCATACTTTCATAAACATCATTTCATTTGATTTCATAAAGCATCATAAGGAGAAACATTTATTTTTCATTTCATATCATTTAGAAAACTCCATAAGAGTATCAATATAATACTTACCTAGACTCCATTCTATTTACATTTCATGCAGTCCATTCATGTGCGTGTCAGATGGCCTACATAACCTTAACATCATTTCCTTTTCAGGTGCATAAGTAACTAAACTTAGAAAATACATAAACTTCTCTTCACTAGGACTTCACTTAGACACACTCTACTATCCAATTCCAAATTCTATACTTTCTTTTATCACGTTTCCTAAATTCTCAAACCCATAGTTTGGGACCCACTCGTTGCATCACTTACTATCTGATAAAGTCTTGTGGCATCAAAAGCCACTGGTTTGGGTGGTGACTGCCCCTTGGTAGTCAGTTTTGTGACCTAAAATAGGGGTTGGAGCTAGGGTTTCTCGAGTTGGGTAGTGAGGCATGGTGGTGGAACTCAGTGCTGTGCTACTAGAATGTGCTAGTTGGTGGCAAGGGCTACGGGGTGGTTGAAGGTGGCAGAAGGGTTGTGGGAGAGACTAATGGTGGTGGCAAAGGCTAAAAGAGGCGTTAGGCTCACGACAGAAGGGGAAAAGGGGGATCTGTGAATGGAGAACTGAGAGGCGTGGCTGCGGGTGGACACGGTGCACGATAGCAAGGAGGCCGCTGCAGCGAGAAAAACAGAGAAGATAGAGGTGAGGTATGGATCTGAGAAGGCGGGGTGTGCATCAAGGGACCTGGGAAAGGGAGGTGGTGGTTGAGGCAATGACTTGTGGCTCGCAGGGCTGGTGGCGTTGCAGCGGCGCCGGGAAGAAAATGGTTGAGCCCGTGGGTGAGGAAATAGAGAAGAGAGAGAGGAGGGCCTTGGTGGGCATGGAGGACCAGGGGAGGCTTCGGTGGAGGGCTGGCGACCTCGGCGAGGGTTGGTGGTGGCAGCAACTACAGGCGGCAACAGTAAGTAAACCAAGAGAGAGGAGGACTAAATTCAAGGAGGAAGAGAGAGAGAGCTGTGTGGGAGCTAGGGAAGGAGGAAGGGGTGGCAGGGGAGAAAAGGCCATCGCTAGTGATGGGCTGCAGTGGCAGCACAGCTAGGCTGGGTGGCATTGGGAGGTCGAGGGAAGAAGAGGAATCAGGGAGAGAGAGGGGTGCGGCTGAAGGGAGGGGAGGAGAGAGAGGGAAGAGGGAAAATGGGGGGAGGGAAGGGAATTAGGGTTTTGAGGTTTAATCCCAACCCTTCATCTGGGAGTCCCCAAATTGATCTAATGGTAGAAATTAAATACTAAAAATAAACTAACTAAAAATAGGAACTACAATAGAAATACCATAGGATTAATTTAAAATCCAACTTTGATTCTAAACATATAATCTTTCATCATAAAATAAAATGATGAAATTTACTAAAAATTTTTAAGAGAAATAAAATCATCTAAATAAATAGAGCTCTTAACATAAAATAAAATGATGAATATTAAATAATATTCTCAAAGAAATAAAATCATTTAAATGAATTAATTTTCTAAAATTATATTATTTTCTCCAAAAATATGAAGATGCTTATTTTAAAAATTAGGCTTAGTTCAATAACACTAAAAATATCCCATTTAAAATAATTATGGACATTTAAAATATTTCGACGATTTTAAAACACTCGGCTCGCTTTAAAATTCATCTACTAAATTTTAAACCATGACTTCACGATTTAAAATACAAATGCCAGACTCGTGACCAATCTTGAGAAATGAGCGGTTGATCATATGTCATGGCTAAATTTTCATACCAAAACAATTTATACATGCAAAACTTCAAATCAGGCCCAAAATTCAATACTTCAAGTAAAACCTTTTATAACTCAATCAAATCCTCATTCTAATGCCATAATTTAAAGCCTATCATGTAAATCTAATACCCAACAAAAGATAAGGAAATATCACTTACAGGAAATCGTGACCCTTGAGCTCTCAAAACTCAACTCACTTCAAGAATCTCACTCAAGCTATTCAGCTCCAACCTTTTCTCACACTTTGAGTGTTTTTCTCTCAAGAACACTAAAGGATGGTTAGAGAAAGTTGTGTGAAGAAGTGAGGGGTGAATGGAGGTATTTATAGACATTTACAAAATTGCCTCTACATTTCCCAAAATTTAAGTGGCCCTAAACTTTCACTATTTGTATTTAGGCCCCAAGTTTCACCAAACTTCACAAACCCCATGTTTCCATGTTCTAAATCCAAATATGACCTTAGAATTGCAAGACTCAAACAACTACTATGAAATTTCTACCAAACCCGTGGCATGCTTTTGGTGACCATTTTTGTTTTGTGATTTCAACCCTATAGCTTCTATTTATGCATGTGTGGTCAAACCCCATCAGTTAACAAATGATAAATATGATCTTAAGGGCATGTTTATAGCTGAGATTCATGCCACACAAGTTTGTCCCAACATTTATGTGCACCCCCAGCCCCCGCTTGAGATTAGATGGTGATTGAAGTGTTGGGATATGTAACACAAGGTTACACAACCCTCGTACATGACAGATAATATACTATGCACCTAAGTACACTAGCAGTATGCAATAATGTAGCAGCGGAAAAATAGTAAAGGTCGGATAAAATAAGCAACGTGATAAACAATTGCAAAGCACATGGCACCAAACTAATACCATATCCCAACGTTGCCCAAAACATAAACACGATTCATAAAGATATAACATCCCAAAATCATAGAGTATAAATCTCCCAAAATACGGGACCTCCTCAAAACATAGTTCTACAAAAGTTGAGGTCTAAAACCATAAATCCTATTTCTCTCTTTTTTTTTTCACAAAATAACTTAAGTTCCTGTACTCTTCATAACTATTGTCCCATCATGAGACAGACACCAGAAGACCCCATGGGATAGCTGACGCTCGGGCAATATCAAACCTAAGTCCTTTGTTGTTGCCTTTGCGTCAGCCGAGGCCTTCGAGGCTCGCTCCTATTAAGTAGCTAGCCGGTCCATATTCCACCAAAACTTCAAATTCTTGGATGGTTGATAGATCATAACATCGATCTCGGCCTCACTAATACTATTTAGGATCTCCCTAAGAAGCATAGCCGTATGTTTTAATGCGTTAGTAGTATAGTCATGACGAGTCTAAACGGTGTACTCGTCCTCTATCAAGGAACTGTCTGGGTTCATGTTTCTTGGGTATTCGGGGTACCAGTGACAACTTCTACCATTCCGGTTGGGGAATAGTAGTAGAAACTACCACAATGAGATTTCAAGAAATCTTTGCAAGTAATCACACAACATACCACAGCTAACACAAGCATATAAGAGTTATATCATGAAATGCGTGCATGGCCATGTACTTGACTTATGTCTTTGACTAGAACTTGACTTGTAACAAAACTTAACTTGTCAAAAAAACCTCTTAACTTTTCTTATTCACGTGATCTTAATTAGAACTTGCCTTATCAGAACATATCACAAGATTTACATCGAGTGATCGTTATCACATAAACTCTTATTCTTGTTCAAATGATGGACACAACATGGTTCTCCTTAGCACCACGTGTTCCTGATAGTTACTACACCACGGTCCCTATGCCGTGATGAATATGCGAAAAACAGATATTCATATTAACTCAACCTTACTTCATCGGATTACATGTCTTATGCACCCACTAGCGTTAGGCTTTTCCTCGCTCTGGCATTCTTTGAAAAGAATCCATTCGAGTCTCGTCGATGATACTTTGTTGACCTAGGGGTTACCATTCTATTCATAAGTACTCCAGAGTGGACAGAGGAGTTCCACTAGGACATTCCCTCGCCCTAGCACTTGGGATTGTGATAAAACTTTTAAACTTTTTTCCTTGAAAACACTTTTCTCTAAATGCATGTGACATGAGAGTTATAACATGCATACTTACACTTGACATATGACATATGAAATGCCGTGCATGAAATAACCAAGTATAACATGTTCATTTCATAGCATGATAACATAAACCATATGAGATATCAAAACACATACATGGACCCATGGAAAAGGGCCTTGGCCGAAACATATAGATGCAAAACATGAAGATTCATCACTTAAACATGCTTCTTCTTTAAACATATTTGCTTAGAAATCAAAGCATAACGAAACGAAGCATAAAATTATGGTGTTTGGCCAAAATCTGTAACTTCTAAGACATGGTATAGCCGAATAATCAAGTAACATAAATCAACTACAATATTTTCCTTCAAACCGAAACATGCATAGAACATTCCTTCCATTTTCATCTTGAAACCGAATCATACCATTCATGTAATATTCATAATCCAAGATCATATAAGCATATTCAAACCAACAAATAAGAAATAGCAAACAAAGCAAACATAACAATGAAAATATTTACACAATCATATACAAATATTAAGCAAGAGTAAGTTGAGTGTTGATGACTTGCATAATTTCTTATATTTTATCACCTCTTAACTTTAAACTTTAGGCTAATTTTATTTATTTTTGTTGATTTTAGGCTTCATTGTCATCATTTAAATTTATTTTAGATTTAAAGAAAAAGAAGATCCAAATTTTAGAAATTTTTCGTCTAGAGACTCTCTTATTTAAATGAATATTTATTCAAATATGAGAGCTTGTCATCTGAGCTATCTGGAGATAAAATATTAAGTTGAATTTTTGAAAAGTAGAAGAAATGAGGACCAGTTAAAAGGCAGATTGTGAAATACAAGAAGCAAATTTTAAAGTTGATTTTCGGGCATAAGATCAGATAACAGAGAATTTGAAGCGGCTGAACGCGGAATTGGGAACGAGACTTTTGGAGAGGTTGAAATTCAAGAATCATGGACGTTGGATTAAAAAAAAAGGGTGGAGTCCGGATAAGGAAAAATTTAAAACATGCTGAAGAAAAAAAAAACTCATGACGGCGCTACCTACCACCAGGCAATTTGAAAAGTTGAAAAAATAAAAAAAGAAATCTATCTTCTACCAACTAATCACCGGATGACGAGAAGAGAAAAAAAAAAAAAAATTAGAAAAGGGAAGGGAAGTGAAACTGGAAGCGGCGACTCGAACGAGAAAAATTGAAGACGCTGCAATTTGCGAAGGTTGGGATTGTGAGGAGTATTTTGAGTGTTTATTTTTTTCTATTTCTTTTAGAAATATTATAGTGAATTTATTTATGTTGAATTTTATTTTTAACATAAATTAAATTTTTTTTATTTTAAGAAAATGATGTAATCTAGTTCCGAACTATATTTATTTTTTATGTTAATTTGAAATAATTATCTTCTATGTTTATCTTATTTATTATGATCTTATTGCTTCTAATTAACTAGCCATTAATTAGATAATTTTAATCTTGTGATTTGCTGTCGAAAGAGGGAATTATATGATAGATTTTAAAAATTTTGACATAAGTAAATATAGAGATCGAAAGATTTATATGAACCTATGTACTATTTTTTTTTTTTTTTTTGATAAAATAAACTTCATTGAAATAGAAACAATACATCAATTGGTATCAAACCATAGTGCATTACGAATAAAAGAAGGGATATGCTCCCACCAAACATTAATATCAACAATTTTCCAAGCATGTCTAGCTAGAGAGTGAGCAACTCCATTCCCAATGCGATTAACATGTTGGACACGAACCTTCTAGAAGCGCCCCATTAGCATCTTAGCATCATTAATCACATTACCAGCACTAGCCATCGATGCCTCTGTGGATTGTAATTCCCGTACCACATTCATGCAGTCAAATTCAAGAATTAACTTAGGAATTCCAAGTGGAAGGCATAGTTGTAAGCCTCTCAGCATAGCAATGGACTCTATAGTTTCAGCCCCATCAACATCCTCTTCATCTTTACTGGCAGCCATCACAATTACCCCCCGCATATCCCGTAGAACAACCCCAACTCCGGCTCTCCTCAGATCAGCAAATATCGCACCATCTACATTCAACTTGAGAAAACCATCTATTGGGGCTTGCCATCTAGAAACATATACATCTCCCGGGTTGTTGAAACTCTCACTTCATTAAAGATTTTGCACAGGGATAAGGCATGGTCATCGGCTTGGACTAGTTGTATCAACTTTTCCTCCATCTGCCAGAGGTTTCTCCTGTACCATAAACTCCAGCACAAAATAAAAAATTCAATGAAAGCAACTTCATTACCCTGCCTGTCAACCCTTCTCACCGTATCAATGAAGCTTAAAGATTGTGAAAACTGTTGTGACAATGGAAAAAAGTGGTGCCACATATTGAAAATAGTAGAGCAAGTGAGTAATGCATGCTTAATATCTTCCTCATGAGTATGGCAAAAACCACAAATGGACTCCACTTCAACCTTTCTCCGCCTGAGATTAGCAAGGGTCGGTAGTATATCCTGGCAAGCCTTCCATGCAAAATTTTTAACCTTCCTTGGAACTTTCATATGCCATATCTTCCTCCATAAACTTCTATCTTGCATCTGTAGAGATGATTCTCCCCTATAGCCAGCCCACAAATTTTGGATAAGCTTATACATACTCTTAATAGAAAACTTCCCACTCGCCTCCTTATCCCATATCTATCTGTCCAAAACCGGAAGAGAACCCAAACGAATTTTGAAAATCTCCTCAGCTATGTTTGGATTAAAGAGAGCTCTAACTGCCTGTACATTCCAAAATCTACTATTTTCATCAATGAGACTATTAACTGTTTGCTCTTCATCAATATAAGACCCATCTCTACTATCCAACTCAGGATGCAAAATTCTAGCACCAAGTAACCAAGGCACCTTCCAAATCTTCACTGCTTCCCCACTACCAACCCGCCATCTGCAACCTTCCAACAGCTAGCGCCTAGCTTCATAAATACCCCTCCACGCATAGGAAAGGTTGGGGCAATAGAGAAGCTTGGAAAAAGGAGCAATTTGGGTAGTATTTAGCCTTAAAAATTCTACATAATAGGGAGTTCTCATTTTGTAACAAACGCCAACCTTGCTTTGCCAAAAGAGATATTAAAAATGTGTAGATCCTTAAAACCCATTCCACCTCTAAATTTTGAAACACACAACTTCTTCCATCGCAACCAATGTATTTTTCGTTCATCACTCCTTTGACCTCACCAAAACCTTACCATCATCATTTCAAGCTCCCGACACAACGTCAATGGTAGTTTAAAACAACTCATAGAATAGGTGGGTATAGATAACGCTACAGCTTTTATTAGGATTTCCCTACCCCCTTGAGAAAGAAGTTTCCCTTTCCAACTCTGCAGATTATTCCACACCCGAGTCTTAATGCTTGCAAAAGCTTGGACTTTTGATCTACCTACAAAATTAGGCAATCCAAGATATCTATCATACGGCTGGAACGTGTGCACACCCCATAACTGCAGCAGCTCACGTTGTTTAACAGCATCCACATTCTTTGAAAACACCATTGTTGTTTTACTCTTATTTATCATTTGCCCGGAAGCCACTTCATATTCATCCAAAAGGCCTTGAATAAAATTGGTTGTAGCAACATCAGCTCGACAGAAAAGAAGACTATCGTCAGCAAAGAGAAGATGAGTAACCATTGGTGCCCCATGACAAACCTTAACTCCAACCAGCTGCCTTCTTAATTCAGCTTCTCTCAATAATGCAATTAACCCTTCAGTGCAGAAGAGGAAAAGGTAAGGGGAGAGTGGATCCCCTTGTCTAATCCCCCTTGTAGGCACAATGGATCCCTGAGCACTCCCGTTAATTAAAACTGAAAAAGTAACAGTTCTAACACATTCCATTATAAGGTTAACAAAACTGGTTGCAAATCCCAATTGAAGCAGAATTTTTTCAAGGAACTCCCATTCAACTCTATCATATGCATTGCTCATGTCTAATTTAATAGACATATACCCTTTCTTCCCCATCCTTTTATTCCTCAAAAAATTCACAAGTTCATAAGCAGTCAACACATTGTCACTAATCAAACGCCCCCCCATAAATGCACACTGAGATTCAGAGATAATAGCAGGTAAAAAACTTTTCATCCTATTCACAATGACCTTCGAAACCAGCTTGTAAATCACGTTACACAAACTTATTGGTCGGTAATCGGAAACAAGCTCACATGTTTTCTTCTTCGGTATCGAGCAAATAAGAGTATGGTTGAGTTTAGAAGGCAACTTACCAGTATGAAGCGAGTCCAAAACAGCACCTATAATAGAGTCGCCTATAATGTGCCAATAGCATTGAAAGAACAAAGCAGGCATGCCGTCAAGCCCTGGCGCTTTGGTTGGGTGCATTTGGTCCAAAGCTGCTTTCTCTTTCGCTGCTACAAATGGCTTAGTGAGCTCAACATTCATTTCAGCCGTTATCCTTCGATCAACAAGACTCAAAACATGCTCCTGATTCCGTGGGCCAGAAGTAGTAAATAAATTCTTGAAATAGTCAACATTCAGCTTATCCCTTTGTCCATCCTCATACCACAATCCACCATCATCCTTAACACTCCGAATGACATTCTTCCTCTTCCTAAACGATGCCTTAGAGTGAAAATAGTGGTTGTTCTGATCGCCCTCTTTCAAACATTGCACACGAGATCGTTGACGCCACATAATCTCTTCTCTTTCAAGCCACATCTGAAATTCCTTTCTAGCCCGACCAAGCCCACCAGTATTTGAATGACTAGAGTGAATAATATGCAACCTCGCAAGCTCATTACGGGCTTCATTTAATTTCCTTCGAACCTGACCGAAAGAGACTTTGTTCCAGCTAGCCAACTCTTCTCCACAACCCTTAATAAGATGAAGAACCTCCTCCATCCCAAGACTAGTATGCCTGTTATTCCAAACTTGGTCAATAATTAGTTCGCATCTCTCCTCACCCACCCACATGGCTTCAAAACAAAAAGGCCGCCTGACAAGTGGCCTAGGCCTACTGTATAAAGAATCAAACACAACAGGCAAATGATCTGAGTATGCCACAGTTCCATTTAAAACCACCGCAAGCGAAAATAAGCAATAGAAAGAAGAATTCCCCAGATATCTGTCAAGACGCTCCGAAATATGCTCAGCACCTTCCCTTCCATTCCACCAAGTAAAGTTTGGCCCTCGAAATCCCAAATCACGTAACTCACAAACAAATAACAACTCTCGAAAAGCCCCAATCTGAGTATTAGAACGTGGTCGTCCACCCCACTTTTCATGTAAATATAGAACTTCATTAAAATCTCCCCCTAAGAGCCAAGGAATTTGTTCAATAGAGTGAAGGGTTCTAATGAGATTCCAAGTAGATACTCTGTTGGAAGCCTCCGGATTACCATATATACCCGTAAAGCGCCACTCCCGTAAATCATCCATTTTAACATGGACATCAATATGGTATCTCGAATAGGATTTAAGCTCAATACCCAACTCAAAATTCCACAACAAACTCAAACCACCACTATGCCCAACTGAATCAACAGAAAAACAATTCGTAAAACCCAATTTAAATTTACAAGCTTCCATACCTCGCGCTATAAGCTTCGTCTCCTGCAAGAACAGCAGGTCGGGTCCTTCCCTTGTGATTAAATCACGAAGAGCTCGAATTCCCAGTGGGTTCCCAAGTCCACGGGAATTCCAACAAAGTGTTTTGATGGTTGTCGGCAGGGCTGGAAATCAGCCACTGCTGTTGAAGTAATTGGTACCTCATGGAGCTCACAAATCTGAATTCCTGCAAAAATGCTTCTCCCCTTCTTCACTGGCCCTTCTTTCAACTTTGTTGATGAATGCCGCTTAGTGGGTGTCACGATACTTCTGGAAACCCCTGAATAGAACCGCTCCTTCACCCGCTACACCTTTCCTCTTCTTTTACCAGGAGAGGGAATCGGGCCTTGGGTAACAGGTTCCTCTCCCAAAAGAGGAATAGAGGGGGAGCCCACCTCATCACGGCCCACACTAGAAGAAAACATTGCAAGGCCCATTACCTTTGTAGCATTACCCGTAGTAGTCTCCTCCTGCAGTGCACTGGCTACCGAATCCCAAGCATCATGCTGGCCATTAACTCCACCTCAATCCTCCATGCTAACCGCACTAATATTAGTAACTATCCCCTTTAACTCCTGCATTATCTCCTCTTGTAACGGATTTACCTCCACCTCCGAAATTGTTGGGCCTTTCAAAATAGTTTCACCCGCCTCCCGGTCTACCGCGGGACTCGCTGGCACAATTGGTGACTCACTCCCCCGAGCTGCCATATTATCATTGACCACCTTTGATGGTTGCCGGTGACCAGTGTGATCCGCCACGAAACTACGTCGACCGAGATCTCGCAGCCATTGGCCATAAGGCAAGGTACCACCCACACCCTCCATATGATCAATATGCTCACAGTCCTTTTGTAGATGTCCAATCCGCCCACATAAGTAGC
The DNA here is from genome assembly GCF_001411555.2 of Juglans regia. NCBI lineage: Eukaryota > Viridiplantae > Streptophyta > Magnoliopsida > Fagales > Juglandaceae > Juglans > Juglans regia. The sequence continues at coordinate 15,765,984 of NC_049902.1, read as the reverse complement.
AAAATTCTAGTAATCGTTCATAAGAAAACCTCACCCAATAATCCCCATTCAATCCCAAACTTAGCCTTTTTCCCCTCAAAAGAGGCTTGGAAACATCTATGCAAACTCTCACCCTCATGAAATCGCCCCATTCATACGCACCCTCGCTCAAGTCTACGTCCAGAACCTTACCCAAAGCTTCTCCAATCTTCCAACCTATCTGTTTACTTCGAGCCATAAGTGGGAGATCGTGAATGCGAACCCAGAAATGGGCTTCCTTCATAGTAATTTTATGAGGTTGAAGAAAGCCATCAAATTGCTGCAACAAGACCAGTTGTTTGTCAAACGACCATGGTCCATCACACAAGATCTGCTCCTTATCTTTAACATTCTCAAACTCAGCAATAAATAGAGAAGAACCTAATCCTTCCAGCGGCAGAGTCCCCACCGGTCGCCAAATCTTCCACAGGACCTGCTTGAACGCCACCTTGTTATAGTGTTTAATAGTGAGCAATCGGACTATCAAACACTTTTCACCACGAATTAAGTTTTGCTGGACTACAGCATCATCAATGGAAATAGCTTCCTGTTCCTGCTTCGTTAGCGACAGCTTTCCGCACAATGCTTCCAATTCGTCTGCCATAGCACCCAGGAAAAACCCTGCAAACGACAGGAAAACAAACCTCTACTCGCGGGTTACGAGAAAGGATGTTATGTTACGAACCTATGTAGTATTAAAATCATTGATTTTATTGCTTTCCTACTTTATTAATTTGCATACTCTTGTATAAAATGATGAATAAGAATAATTTCTAATTGACTATCGAAAGAGGTTTTTGGATTTTTGTGGAGATTTGCTAACAAACAGAGAGAATTAAATTTAATTAGTTAGATGAGTAAAGCATAGTGAGGAATTAGGTGAAATCAATTTCCTAGAAGTTTTCTTCCTCATTAATCTGATCTTCGAACAAACAGTTTTTTTTTTCTTTGAGTATTCTCTTGAATTAATTTTATTTTAATTTGCAATTACAAAAGTCTTAGTGACTTTTCTAAATAAAGTCAAGATTAATATAATTTCAGTATTTGTCAAAAGTAAGTTACCAATTCTTGAGGACGATACTCTTTTCATCACTTTACTATAAAACTATGATACTGTGCACTTGCAGTTTTGCACCGATCAAGTTTTTGGCACATTTGCTAGGGATTGATTTTTTCTTATTTTTGCCAATATTGATACAAAGTAATCTTGGTTTTAATTTAGAATTTTATTTTATTTTATTATTATTATTTTTTCTTTCTCTCCAGGTGTGTTTTTGACATTGGATGTGCCGTGCTAGAACTCGTGACATTACTCCTTTTAATTCGGAGATTGAAATAACTCTTAGATCACAAAGAAAGAAGAAAGTACTGGCCATGGCTGACGGACAACATGATGCACATCCACGCACCTTGAAGGATTATGTGCGGCCTGTTGTGAATGACAACTACTCGGGTATAAGACGCCAGACCATTAATGCCAACAATTTTGAGCTCAAACCAGCCTTGATCAGCATGGTGCAACAAGCCCAATTTAGCAGATCGCCACTTGATGATCCCAATATTCATTTGGCAATGTTCTTGTTGATTTGTGACACTGTAAAAATCAATGGTGTTACTGGAGACACCATTAGACTGAGATTATTTCCTTTCTCTTTGAGGGACAAGGCAAGAGGTTGGCTACAATCTCTACAACTGGGAAGCATCACTAGTTGGCAGGACATGGCTGAAAAGTTTCTTGCTAAATTCTTCCCACCTGCAAAAACAACCCAACTCAGGAGTGAGATCAGTCAATTCAAGCAAAATGATTTTGAGTCACTCTATGAAGCATGGGAAAGGTATAAATATTTGATTCGATGCTGCCCTCAACATGGATTGCCGAATTGGTTACAAGTTCAGATGTTCTATAATGGGTTAAATGGGAAAACTCGAACCATAGTTGATGCTGCTGCTGGTGGAACTTTGATGTCAAAGACAATTGAGGGTGCTGCTACCTATCTTTTAGAAGAAATGACCTCAAACAACTATCAATGGCCAACCGAAAAAACTATGGCTAAGAAAGTTCCTGGGATTCATGTAACACCCCGTATTTTAGTGTATTTTTACTGAAGGATTATTTTTATTTATTCAAAAAATTTATTCTCTTGTTTTAAGATTGGTTGGATTTTTAGTGAGTTTATTTTTACGATTTTAATTTTGTAAAAATTATTTTGAAGTGTTTTCTTATAATTATTTATTGTTATGCATTTAAACTCTTTTCATATTTATTTAAGTTATTGTTGGGTTTCATTATTTATTTTCATTTTAATCATTACGTTTGAATTATTTTATTTTACTTTTGGTTTTAAAATCGTTTCCGTTGGATCATTTTTGTGACCCAAGATGTGAGGATTGGACCTTATTTCTTTCCCTCCATTTTTCTTCCCTCTCCTTTTCTTTTCTTCTTTCTTTTCTTTTTTTTCATTTTTCTTCTCCTTCGGTTTCCCTCCCGCGCGCGACACCCACCCCCCACTCCCTCTCTCCGTCTGTTTCCTTCGTCCACCCAGCCCGCCGCCGTGAGCCAGTGGTGATCGACACCGCCCAGCCCATTAGCTTTCCCACCGGCCGGCGACACTACCCCTCTGATCTCAGCTCCTCCATCGCCGCCGTTAGCCACCACGAGTCTCTCCAATCCGCAGCTACCATTTGCTCTAGCGCCGCCATCGCGCCACCTCCGACCACCATCTTCTCACCACATTATCATCGACCTCCTAGCAACCCAATGGACCCAACCCCAGCTCCGATCCGTCACCGGTGAAGCACTTCCAACCCCATTTCCGTTTTGGGTATTTTTGCACTTCAACCACCATTTATGCCGCCACCCATGGCCAACCACCACCACCACTAGCTTCACCGACATCCCTAAGCCCTACTCTATCAATCTCGGATCTTCGTTTGCACCCGTTCAAAAGTGGGTCTTTGAGACCCATGGCCACAGTGCATTTGGCACTGTTCTGTAGCTGCATTGCCACTTCTTGCACCTCCGTGATCCTCCGGAAATTATTATATAGCACTGTAAGTATTTTCCAAAGAATTCTTGTGATTTAAATGTATTTTTGTACTAACTCATTACTCTGTATTGAATTATTGATTGGTTTTGTCGGACTGAGTCCGAGGAGTACGAAGGTCGGATGGATTAGTGGAGGAAGATTGTTTGTGTGATTGGATTGTGTTGACATTGTTGGTTGTTGGTTATTGTTGTCGTGTTGTGTTCATTTCATTTGCACGCATGTTCATGTTTGTAACTGAAAACTGGGTTTTCACATGATTGCATGCATGTTCACGTGTTTATTTGAAAACTGGTTTTCATGTAAGAAATGATTTTGAGTATGTTTGAAATGTTTGGACTGACTGGTTTGAGAAAAAGGGAAAGAGACTGTAGGGATGGTGGTAAGCAGAGATGGTGGTAGAGTCCCGCCTGCGATTCCCGCCTACGATGCATGCGATAGGGATGGTGGTTGTGTCCCGCCTGTGATTCCCGCCTACGGTGCATGCGGTAGGGATGGTGGTAAAGTCCCGCCTGTGATTCCTGCCTACAGTGCTCTGATATGTATTCATTGTGTGGAAAGGAACTGTAGGATGGTGGTAAGCAGGGATGGTGCTAGAGTCCCGCTTGCGATTCCTGCCTACGATGCACGTAGTAGGGATGGTGATAAGCAGGGATGGTGGTTGTGTCCCGCTTGTGATTCCCGCCTATGGTGCACGCGGTAGGGATGGTGGTAAGCAGGGATGGTGGTATAGTCCCGCCTGTGATTCCCGCCTACAGTGTCCGATAAATTGTTGAGTTTTGTGTAATTCATTTTCTGGGAAAATGTTGGATTATATGTTTTGGCTAAAAATTGGATTTTTAGCATGTGTTGGAAAATACTCGTTTTCGGGGAAAATGAAGTTTTGGGATCTGTTAGTTAGTTGCTTTAATGCGTTTTTATCTCGAGGGTTGTTTGGATTATTACTTACCTACGGTACCGTTTTATGGTATCGCAGATTTTGATGCAGATGAGAATGGCGAGCCTTAGGCTTCGGCTTCGTTGGATGAGCGATCTGGGATTGCTCTCATGTATCGAGATTTATTATCCTACTCTTTTATGTATTTATCTTTTGTAATATATTTGGGATGACTGTACAACTTTTTAAAAGTAAATTATTTTGGATACTTGTATTTAAATTTCTTGTACTTAGTTGACTTATTATATTATCAGCTGCGACTTTTGTTGTGCACTTTTGTATGTTGCACACACTTGGGCACATTTCGTTGGGATGCGTGACCCATGTTGTCATCATCCCTACGTCACAATTCTCGCGTCCCTATATGTGGGAGTCGAGGCGTCACAATTCATGAATTTGAGGCATTAGCAGCCCTCTCAGCTCAGGTTGCTACTTTATCCCATCAGATTTCAGCTTTGACAACCCAAAGGATTCAATATGTTGCAGCTACAAGTATGATAGTTCCGAGTAATGAAGCGAGCCAAGAACAAGTTCAATACATCAATAATCGAAACTACAACTATCGTGGTAATCCTATGCCAAATTATTACTATCCAGGACTTCGAAATCATGAGAATTTATCTTGTGAAAATACAAAGATTGTGTTACAACCTTAACCTCCTCTAGGATTTGATAGTCAACAAAGCAAAAAGAATATGTCACTTGAGGATGCCATAATTTCCTTTGTTGAGGAGACAAATGCAAGGTTTAAAAAGACTGATTCATTGTTGGACAACATTGACGCTCATTGTAGCAACATGGGAGCTGCTATAAAGAATATTGAAGTGCAAATTGGGAAACTAGCCACAATCATCAATGCCCAACAAAGAGGAACTTTTCCTAGCAACACAGAATCAAATCCAAAAGAACAGTGCAAGGCCATCACACTTAAGAGTATAAGAGAACTTGAGAGGTCACCATCAAAGGAAACCAATTCCACCCCTACAGTTGCAAACAATGGTCAAAGCAAGAATAAAGTAGAAGAAAAGGAGATTGTGGATGATGCACTAAGAGAGACTGACATGCTTCCAGCAATTTCATTTCCCGACAATCCCCCTATTCTCTCTACTCTACTTCCTTATTCTCAACGTTTTCAAAAACAAAATTAGATAAGCAATTTTCTAAATTTATGTGTGACGCCTACAGATTCCGCCTGGGATCGGATGGACATCTGAAGCTTCGGGACATACAACACAAGGTTACCTGCCCCCGTTCATGACATATAAGATGCAATGTTCCTAACATGCATATAGCATTATGCAATATTCGCAGCGGATAATGTTTTTTTTAAGCAATACAATGCACCAAACTTATGATATCCCAAATACTTACAACATACTTCATACATAAAGACATACTAAACAACTGAGATAATAACACTAGTCCAAAATGGTTGTGAACAAAAGAGTGCTGGAGATTGAACTCCACAAAATACAAGTAGTAACCTAAGGCAACTACATCTAAGTCGCACCGTCACTTAGTCAATCGTTTCCAGTTGGTCGTTTCCCAGTTTTCTTTCAGATCCTGTAACAAGATCTACCATTTGGGGGGAATGGTAGTTGAGACTACCATAGTGAGATTTGATTACAAATCTCAGCAAGTTAACAAAAAACATTCACACAGGTTAATGATGCATGCATGACAATAAATGCATGAATGCACAATCAAAGTCAATAGTAAACATAACATAACCTGACATAACATAACATGACATGAAATAATAAGCATAACATGACTTGACATAACATGGCATGAAATAATAAGCATAACGTGACTTGACATAACATGGCATGAGCTGACATAACTTGAACTGAAACTGAAACTTAGCTTGACGTGACATAAACTTGAAACTTGACATGAACGTAAACTTGAACATAACATAACGTGAAACATGACTTGAACGTGAAATTCATGAACTTGGAATCTTTCTTAGTAGACTTAATTAAAAGTGACCATACATGTGCTACACGGGTCCCCTTGAGCCATGTGTCCCTGCCGATTACCGCATCACAACACAGGTGTCTATACCAGCTGTGAGTGCATTAATACGTACTCCACAATTGATGTGGCCCCACGTATACTACATGTCACAATTGCTGTGTCTCACGTAGTGTATGCTCCACAGTTGTTGTGGCCCCATGATTTATTTGTGCCATACTTGCTGTAGACACACGTAAAATAAAGTGGCTCCATCGGTGTTAGTGTCTGGCGCGCTCCGGTGACCAGCTAGTTAGGCCCCATTCATAACCTGTTGACTATACTTCGTCAACCCAGAGAATTTCACTCCTATTTAGACACTCCAGCATGAAAAAAGGAGTTCCACTAGGATATTACCATATCCTAGCGCTCAGGGTCGTGATTGACATGAATAACTTAACAAGACTGTTCTCGAGGTACACAAACTGTATTCGAGACTGGATGACATGAATACGAAAAGACAAAAGTCCTAACGTAGCGTAATGTGGCATGAACGTAAGACGACAAACATGACATACGTCTAGACATAAATAAAACAGCCTGATAGGTCCCAAATGTATAGAACAGAAAATACTAAAGGAAATTTGTATTCTCTTCGGGTGAGAATAATACCACACTTTGAACGTAAGACTTTTTTCTTTTTCCCCTTCATTAATCGCGTTGCTGCTTAAATAGGCAAAAGCCCGTACAAACAAATATGAAGAAAAACTGAATTACTAACAACTCACCTAAAACAAAGCATGTAAACAGAGCACGTTCATACACGTAAAACAGAACATGCACACGTAAAACAGAGCATCACAACAGAAATAAAAACAACTGAAATAAAGCAACGTAAAACTCGGAATTGCATGCGACCCAGTCCATCCAACGTCTCTCTCGTTCTTCACATGCCCATAACCTCTTCCACTACGTCTCACCTTCCAGCCTGCACGTCTGATCCCATTAAGTGGCCTATCATTACTCCCCCGTTAAGTGGATCCTTGTCCTCAAGGTCCACAGTTGGGAATAATTGCAGTAGGTTGTCTAGCCATTTTCTGGTGGACCTGGACCCGTTTCAAGGTCGTTTGCTGCTTGTATGGGTGTAGCTTCACATATAATGTTGCCGCTGCCATCGTGTCCTTCCAGCATAAGAAGCCGTGACCCTTGACACTGGTGACCTGCAGTAAAATGCTCATTACAATTAAAACATAGACCTTGAGCTCGCCTTCGCTGCATTTCATCCCAAGTCAGACGCCGAACAGGAATTGCAGGTACGACTGGTGCTGCCCGAGTTGCTGGCGGAAGAGCTAACGGGGCTCTCACTGGTGGTGGAGGATGTACACACGTCCCTTGTCTCAATAGTTGATCATCTTTCATTCGCGCAAAGCTGATAGCCTCCTTTAATGTCTGAGGCTTAAACATTCGGATACCATCCAAAATATTCGATTTTAACCCACCCATAAATGTTCCCACAAGAGCTCTTTATGTCCAGCCTCGTACCCGATTGCCCAAGCGTTCAAATTCTCGCTGGTAATCACGCAGAGAGCCTGTCTGCATGATTCTTGAAAGAGCTTCATTAAAATCTTCACACTCCGAAGGTCCAAAGCGAGCCCAGAGTTCGTCTTCAAAATTTGCCCATGAGAGAACGCGTCCTTCTTCTCGGATTGTCCTGCGGATCCACTGCCACCATTGATTGGCCTCTCCTTCCAAGTGGTAGGAGGCCAAGGAAACTTTCTGGGCTTCGGGAGTATTTTGGAACTCAAAAAATTGATTCACACGATTGAACCATTCCGTTGGATCATCTCCTGAAAATCGAGGAAATTCAAGCTTTGCTGTTTTGGAGGATACCACCATCCGTCCCCCATCGTTGCCTTCACGATGGTGGTTAGGAATTTCCTGGTTGACAAGCAAGACATCGGAAAGGCGATTGAGAGTTTCCTCCACCTGACGAAGCCTATCGGCCAAGCCGAGCTCCATCCTGTGTAACCCATCTTGCACTCCCCCTAGCCCGACTTCCAATTGCTCGATACGTTCTTTATTGGTTCCCATTTAAAATGAACCTGGCTCTGATACCAATGATAGGTCCCAAATGTATAGAACAGAAAATACTAAAGGAAATTTGTATTCTCTTCGGGTGAGAATAATACCACACTTTGAACGTAAGACTTTTTTCTTTTTCCCCTTCATTAATCGCGTTGCTGCTTAAATAGGCAAAAGCCCGTACAAACAAATATGAAGAAAAACTGAATTACTAACAACTCACCTAAAACAAAGCATGTAAACAGAGCACGTTCATACACGTAAAACAGAACATGCACACGTAAAACAGAGCATCACAACGGAAATAAAAACAACTGAAATAAAGCAACGTAAAACTCGGAATTGCATGCGACCCAGTCCATCCAACATCTCTCTCGTTCTTCACATGCCCATAACCTCTTCCACTACGTCTCACCTTCCAGCCTGCACGTCTGATCCCATTAAGTGGCCTATCACAGACAACATTACATAACATGACATGCATGTAACAAACAAAATTTCGTAATATGGAATAACATGTAACATACAATATTTCATCATGGCATAATATGTGACATTGAATATTACGTGACACGACATACATGTAACCGATGGCATACGTAATGTGACATACTTGCAACAGATAGTAACATGAGATAGAAAATATTGTGTAACAGATAACTATTTCGTGACAGAATAATTCGTGTAAAAGATAAACATGAGATGACATAGCATGGCATGGCATATAAAACAACATACGAAGATAAACTGTAGTTCCCTTACCCATCATACCTACACAGTAACCTAATAGTAAGTTAAGAGCTAACTTACCTCGATAGTCGCGTTCTACGAGAATAAGAGCGAAACACGAGGAACTGTAAGAGGGTATTTTAAAAGTTAGAAATTAATTACTAACAATTAGAAATGTGAAAAGAGGCAACTTGGAGTAAAATTACCATTTTACCCTCTACATGTGGGAAAATGATCATTTTACTCCTAACTTAAGGATTTCACATCCAACCTCCAAAAATTACCAAAATCTTCATTCATCATGTAAAGTTTGTTCTAAACTCAAATATCAACTCAGAAAAATTTAAAACCATTCATAACTATGGAAAACTCACTATGGACGAAACCTACATAGGCCATTTCTCTTGAAATGGTTCAATTCTTTCAAAATTCAAAACTCATTATTAAACCAAAATTTTGTAACAAAGATCTTCCTATCCTAAGTTTAAAAACACAATTAAAAAATACATTAAGAAGAAATCTAATCATCAACACCAAACGTTTTGTAAAAAGACCCAAACTTTTTAATAAAAGTAAACCCTTAAATCACAAGTTTTGACCTTAATAAAAACATCTCCAAGAATTCTGAAAAAATCAAATCTTACTTCTAACATATTCATAACATCATCCTAAGATCAATCATGCTTTAAATCATCAAACAAAATAACCAAAAATCAGAAAACAACACTTGGAGTTCTTGGTTTTAAACTTAGTCCAAAACAGAAACTTTTCTCTCCACTAACTTTGATCAATCTCTTGATCAATGGCTTAAAGACATGTGATCTTCAAAATAAAACATCTCATGGTTTAAAAATGTGTTCTAAAGAAGATCCAACCATCAAACTTAAAATCACATGGCTAAAAATCAATAAAACATGGATCTAACTAGAAAACATCAAATCTTAGGCAAAACTGAAATCCTCTTGCATAGAAATTCATATCTTTAAAAATAATACTAAACATCTTCAAAATAACATCCTAACATGTATATAAGAGGCTTGGGATCATCATATAAAAATATCAAAGCCTTTGGAATAAGATTAAACCACGAAATATTCAAACCTTCACAAAACAAAAACTGTTTTTCCATTTCCAGTTTTCAAGTTTCTAAATCTAAGAAAATCTATCATCAAAAGCTTTATTCATGCAACAAAACCTCAATGAACATTCGTAAACACTTGCTAACAACACTCCATAAAATGTTCGGACCAAGATATGTCCATTAGCTTGGTCAAAACTTCCAAAACATAACATACTCTCCAGTTTCACGCCCATAATGACCTTTACATGGTTAAAAATACTTTTGACTGATCACATGAGCATGGAATGAGACTAATAAGATATCCACAAAAATTAAACTCAAAGACAAACAACTTATGTGAAGGAATTATCGTGCAAAAATACTTACAAATGGTCAAAAATGGCCACGCAAAAAGACCCAAAAATCTGCCCGAGAGAGGTATTTTGGGTTTTCTCTCTATGAATGGGGGAAGAAGTGATAAAAAGGAATGAAATGTGCCTTGAACGACTTTAGACTCCTGGAGGGGGAAGTTGTGGGCTTGAATGACCCTTGATTGGAGTTGCCTATGTGACATAAAGTGGAGAATAGTGAGAGGAATGGACTGCCTGCAGCAGCTGTGAGAGATGGAGTGGATTTCTCCTTAACATCAAGGCACTATTGGGTGCAGCCAATGGTAGTGGATGGTCTGCCATGTGGGGGAGGAAACTTCTCCAAGAAGCTTTGCTAAGGTGGCCAATTTCGTGGGCCTTGGTGGGCTCCAACCAAGTGGGCTTCAATTTGGGGTTTAAAGGGGATTTGGTTAGGGTTTGAGATGCGCTATCACGCCCAAAACCAATTTTTCTTGGCCCAATCAAATTTCCATAGTTTAAAAGGTTGGATAATAATGTCATAACAAGAATTTGATTAATTAATAGTATGTGGAAGTGATTTAATCAAGTGATTAAATACAATACTAGAAATCGGATTAAAAAGGTTTGGAGGCCAACTTTAGGGTTTGGGAAAATCATTTAGGGTTTTGGTTTCAACCAAGCTTTTGGGGTTTTAATTGGATTCCAACCAAACTTTAGGCTTTGCTTAGGTGGCAAGATCTCACAATTTGACTTCCTTCACAAATCCATCTAATGGTTCCTCATGGTGCCAAGTGTCTAATACTATTCACTATGTGTGGCTAAGATCTTGCCAAGTGTCTAAATAAAACTCCTCCAACCTAATTTGGACATTTCACACTGTGATTTTGAAAACACTACACTGGGTGCATTTATCGAGATCATTATTCACTCAAAAAAATTACATAATAAACTTAGTACTGAAAAATTCTAAATATTCATATTAATCTATAGTGAAAATCGTTTACCAAAATTCAACCTTGAAGTGCCTCTAAAAATAATTTCACAATTTCCAACAGACATTTCGTCCGGAATTATGAAAATATACTATTGCGCCATAAAATCCTCAATAATTCACTGAGTCTAATGGCATAGACCATAACGCATTCTGACACTTCTAACTACCTCAAATAATTAAGCTCATAAATCTAGCACCACAGTGAGTGATAACACTGATTATGATGACAGACTAAAACCTGAGCGATTGGTCGATTCATAAAAACTTATGGGATTTTCACGAGATTCTTAAAGTCAATAGAAATTTCACCAATGAATTTCTAGCGGGCTGTTACATTATGGATATTTTTAAGAAAATTCATGTAAATATTCCTTTTCAGATGCCTTGCAACAAATACCAAATTATGTCAAATTCCTGAAGGACATTATTTGCAAGAAGAGAAGGTTGGAGGAGTTCGAAACAATGAAACTTTCTGAAGAATGTAGTGTTATTCTTTAAAAGAAATTACCTCAAAAATTAAAAGATCCAGAGAGTTTCACTTCGCCATGCACTATTGGAAATTCATTTTTTTATAAAGTTTTATGTGATCTTAGTGCTAGCATTAATCTTATGCCACTTTCTGTTTGCAAGAAATTAGGACTTGAAGAGATTAAACAAACAACAATTTCTTTGCAACTAGCTAATCTATCCATCAAGTATCCACGTGGAATCATAGAAGACGTATTAGTAAAGGTGGATAAATTTATTTTTCTTGCTGATTTTGTGGTGTTAGATATGGAGGAAGATGAAGAAGTCCCACTAATTCTTGGCCGACCATTCTTGGCTACGGGAAGGGCTTTAATTGATGTTCAAAAGGGTGAGTTAACATTGAGAGTGAACAAGGAAGATATTATGTTCAACATCTACCAAGCCATGAGAATTCCAGAAGAGTCAAGCACCTATTTTAGGGTAGATGTCATTAAGCAATGTATAGAAGAAGTCTTTCAAGAAGATGCACCAGCCAATCACCTAGAACAAGCCTTGAAGCAGGATACATCACTTAGCAATGAAGTGGAGTGGAACTGTGCACTTATTCCTCTTGGAGATCCCGATTGATGAAGACTGAAAAATCTAACTGTAGACTTTAAAACAAGCGCTTATGGGAGACAACCCATAGAACTTTTATTTATTTATTTTTTAATAATTTAGATTTTGATGCAGGTTTATTTGGCATGGATAAAGAGATAAAAATTATAAACTACGGCTGATTCACCATAAAACTAGGGAAGTTCCTTTCATTTCTTCAATCTGTCTCACTTTTGTATTACAATGAGGACATTGTTTAGTTTAAGTTTGGGGTTGTAAGCTCCTATAGTCATTTGATGTTCTTGTTTGCTATTTGTTTTATTTTACTTGTGATTTTGTAAGTCTTGAGCTATTGGATTCTCTTACCAAGCATGCATTTGAGTATGATTGAATTCTCTATGACTCTGAAATTTGTGATTGAGGATGGGATTGAGAAAAATTTTCGAAAATTTCTTTTATGTCAGGCTGAGTTTTGTGGATACTTTGATTTAAATCTTTGACCTTGAACATAATAAAGTACATAGTCGTTTTTCTTTTATTCCATTTTTCTTATGAAGAGAATAAGTTGAATTAATTAGGTTAGGGAAATTCAATCTTGCTTTACTATAGAATCCGTTGATGGATCATTGAGGCGAAATCCTAGTTGATACCAAATATTAGAGAAATGATCTAGGCAATTTTTTTTTTGTATAACCAAAAAGCTTTCCCAGCCGTCCTGATTATCATGTCATCATTGCATGATGTATTCCCATAGTCAACACCCTTGAGTCTTTTTTTTTTTTTTATAAAAGAGTTAGGGCCACATGTCCATTAGTGACCCCTCCCCAATTTTATTAATAAACCCTCACTTATGGCGGAGGAAAACCGTAGTTACATCAAGAGCATTTGGGGGTTTACAAAAGACCAAAACCCAACATGCAAAAAAAGGACCAAACTAACCAAAACTAACCGCAACAACAACTAAACACTAAACACTAAACAACTCTCAAAGTAGGCAAACCACACCTATCCAGACGCAAAATACCTTTAAGCATATGGGGTATATTATCTTGATTAAACTCCTCAGAGTGTCCACTACTGCCCAGCCTCGCAAGCCAATCTGCTGCAGAATTTCCTTCTCGATAAACATGTTGATGCCGCACATTCATCCCAACAAGCAGACAATTGATTTCTTCCCAAAAATCCTCCAAATACCAGACATTACAGCGACCTTCTTTAAGCCAATTAACAATCAAAAGCGAATCCAACTCAAGAATAATATTATTAAAACCATACAACTTACAACGACGCAAACCAAACAACAGAGCCATCAACTCAGCGCGATTGTTTGAACCGACTCCAAGATATTCAGCAAAAGCAAATTGAGTAATGCCCTCATGATTACGTAACACACCTCCCGCAACAGATTCACCAGGATTTTTCAAACTACTACCATCCACATTTAATTTAAACCAACCTCTATTAGGCTTATGCCAAGAAATAGCATGCACCTGTTTAGTAGAAGATTGAATAACTGGCAGCTGCAGCTCTTTTAGAATATCCATATCCTGTTTATTCCATCGGTCAGAAGCTCTCAATCTACTACCAACCCAACCAATCCAGTATTTAACAGACCTCCATAAGGTATCAAAATTATCATGACGGCCTTCCATACGGGCTGAGCACCTCCATGTCCATAAACTCCAAATTAAAATCGCCGGAATCACACCAACCAAATTACCAACCTGAGTAGATGTTTTTGTTCTACGAAACCAAGCTTCAACCGTCTGAATCCATGATCTATTAGGCACGAACGGAATACCAAGAAAATTAGAGCAGGTCTTCCACAATTTCGAAGCAATTTTACCCCCATATAAAACATGATTTAAATCCTCAAAAGCCCCTTCTTCACAACACTCGCATTTGGAAACCACAGGAATACCAAGGCGCCTTATACGATCATCAACACTCAAACTTTGTGAAAAGGCTTTCCACATGGCCACTGAAAATTTCTTAGGCAAGGCCGAATGCCAAATCCACTCCGACCATTGACGTTTAGGAGCAACAACACGGACTAAATCCCAAGCAGTCGAAGAAGAAAATCTGCCATCTGAATTACTCAACCAAATTAAAATATCCGAACCATTTTTTTTCCCCCTATCGTAGAGAGAATCTTGTCTGATAAATCGCGCCCCACAAGCCGCACCAACAACTCCACATCCCATGAGTCTTATTTTACATAAGCCTTTATTTGTTCTTTTAACTACATAAACAATTCCCGTTTTAAGCCTGAAAGACCATGAATTTACCTTTATAGTTTGAGAAAATACTTTAGTGTAAATCTACATTTAAAGAGACAGTTAGTTCAAAGGAAATTATGCTTTATTTGATCAAAACATGTGAAAAAAAAAATATTATTGCTGGGTTTGTCTTTTATTTAGAGGTGATTTATCCATTATGGCAGAAAAAAATAGAAAAAAAATTCAATAAATGGAGTGCAAATCACTTCAGATTTTGTTGAAGGTGCACTTGGTACTACTTCATTGATTACAGCGACAATAATATCATAAGTATGAGCATATAGTTGAGAAAGAGTTATGATTTGAATCATGTGGATAGCTCTTTTATTATTCTTTCCACCAAGTATTTTCCCAGTTTGCTTTAATTTTTCATATCCATTTATTTCTTAGCTCTCACCCTGTGTTCTGTCATTACAACCTTGATTAAAGACCTTTTGATCTCTGATTTTGGTGTTTGACTACATTAGTGGAGAAGATTTCTGAAAATTGGACTTATGGGGTCAAGTTTTGAGAGAATTCTTCTGATTTTAGTTGTTTTACTTTTATCTGAGTTTGCAAGTGGTTTGGAGTTAAATTGACTATATCACACACACACTCGAGGTCTTAGCTTTAGGTTGAAATAACCTCTTAACTCTTGCTTGACAAATTGCTAAATTTTTGATTGGTTTTCCTGCTACCTTTGATGTTAAAAGAGTAAGATACTAGTGATGAAATTTGAATTCAGATCATGACTTGGTGAGTGATGAGACTTCTCTATGGGGTCTAGTTAATAGTCTATAGTGGTCTTTTATTTTCTTTTTGTTTGGAGACAAACAAAGTTGTAAGTTTGGAGGTGTTTGATAACTTGCATAATTTCTTATATTTTATCATCTCTTAACTTTAAACTTTAGTCTAATTTTATTTATTTTTGTTGATTTTATGTTTCATTGTCATCATTTAAATTTATTTCAGATTTGAAGAAAAAGAATATCCAAATTTTAAAAACCTATCGTCTAGGGACTCTCTCATTTAAATGAATATTTATTTGAATCTGAGAGCTGGTCATCTGAACTATTTGGAGATAAAACATTAAGTTAAATTTTTGAAAAGTAGAAGAAATGAGGACCAGTTAAAAGGCAGATTTTGAAATACAAGAAGCAAATTTTAAAGTTGATTTTCGGGCATAAGATCAGATAACAGAGAATTTGAAGAGGCTGAACGTGGAATTGGGAACGAGATTTTTGGAAAGGTTGAAATTCAAGAGTCATGGACCTTGGATGAAGATAAAAAAAAAAAAAAAAAATGCTGAAAAGGTAGAGTCCGGATAAGGAAAAATTTAAACATGCTGAAGAAAAAAATACTCAAAGGCGCTACCTACCACCAGGCAATTTGAAAAGTTGAAAAAATAAAAAAAGAAATCTATCTTCTACCAACCTATCACCGGATGACGGGGAGAGAAAAAAATAAGAATTAGAAAAGAGAAGGGAAGTGAACCTGGAAGCGGCGACTCGAGCGACAAGAAAAATTGAAGACGCCGCAACTTGCGAAGGCTGGAAGTGCTATAACTAATTTTAGTATTCATTTCTTTCTATTCTTTTTAGAAAAATTATGGTAAATTCGTTTATTTTGAATTTAATTTTTAGCATAAATTTAATTTTTTTTATTTTAAAAAAACGATATAATCTAATTCCGAACTATGCTTACTTTTTTATGTTAATTTGAAATAATTCTCTTTTATATTTGTCTTATTTATTCTGACCTTATTGCTTCTAATTAACTGGTTATTAATTAGATATTTTTAATCTTGTGATTTGCTATCGAAAGAAAGAATTATATGATAGATTTTGAATATTTTAACATAGGTAAATATAGAGATCGATCGAAAAACTTATATGAACCTATGTAGTATTAAAATCATTGATTTTATTGCTTTTGTAACATAACAGTTATGATAATAAGGAAAAACACACTAGAAATGAATGAAGACTCAAGAACACCTTGAGATCTTATTGCACAGAGAACTTCGAGGGTTCTCTAACCTCCTTACAACAGTTTCATATGCAACTAACTGAATCCCCTCCAATTGATTTCCCTCCCTTTTATAGACAGCCTAAACCGCCTTTACAAAACGTCCCGTTTAACTACTGCTATTTATAACCGTAACTCACTTCCCTCAACACACCGTTTTATTAACAATCAACTACTTAATATCAAAACGCCCCGTATCCAACTTGCAGTTAATTCCGTTAGGCTTTATTTTACACTTAACAATCTTCCCTCCTTATAAAGCCTTGACCACAAGGCTACAATTCTTTTCTCAATTCTGGAATGCCCTCCCCCATAAGACCCTTGACCACAAGGCCAACAGCACAACATCTGTTTCTAGAGTAAGGTGCCTACCAAATGAGGATAGGTATTCCTGAGTTTCCATAAGGATTCCCAGGTGCTGTCTTCTACACTTGCTCCAGTCCATTTTACTAACACTTCAGTAATAGCATGATGGCTTTGTTGTTTCATTCTCCTTTGCAAAATAGTTTCAGGCTCTGGCTGAATCTGTCCTTGCGAATCCACATGTGGAAGTGTTGGCAAAGCCTTAATCTGCTGACCCAGTCTCTTCTTTAGGCAAGAAACATGAAAAACTAGGTAAATTTTTGAAGTTGATAGTAATTCCAATCTATAAGCCACGGTACCAATCTTTTGTACAACTTTGAATGGTCCATAAAACTTTGGAGCTAACTTCAAATTGTGCTTGAGAGCAACTGACTTCTGCCTATAAGGCTGAAGTCTCAAATACACCCAATCATCCAATTGAAACTGCCTGTCAGATCTCTTCTTATCTGCATAAAACTTCATTCTCTGCTAAGCCTTTTGTAAATTGGTGTGCAATAGTGCTAAGACCTGTTCTCTTGACTTGAGCTGTTGATCAACTGCTGCATTGGAAGTAATTCCAGAAACATATGTAACCAACTTGGGTGGAGGATACCCATATAAAGCTTCAAAGGGTGTCATGCCAATAGATGAATGACATGTAGTGTTATAACACCACTCAGCTAAAGGAAGCCACAAACTCCATTCCTTAGGCTTGTCACTGGTATAACATCTAAGATAAGATTCCAAACACTTGTTTAAAACTTCAGTTTGCCCATCGAATTGTGAGTGATAAGCTGAACTACAGTTCAAACTAGTACTTTGCAGCTTAAACAACTCTTTCCAAAAAGAGCTTGTAAAAATTGGGTCTCTGTCCAAGACTATAGATCTTGGCATACCATGCAACTTAAAGACACTAGAAAAAGAAACTTCAGCCACTTTGCTTGCTGTATAAGGATGAGAAAGTGAAAAGAAATGACCAAATTTAGTCAATCTATCCACCACATTGAAAATCACACTTACCCCTTTTGACATAGGGAGGCCCTCAATAAAATCCATGGAGATGTCAAGCCATGGAGAATTTGGTATAGGTAAGGGTTGCAACAACCCAGGAGAAGGTATTGTCTCATGCTTACTGACCTGGCAGACTTGGCATTCCCTCACCAATTTTTTTACATCATTTCTCATGCCTTCCCAAAAAAAATCTTGTTGCAGTTGGCTACAAATCTCACCAATTTTCTGTGAAAAGGTATAGCTTTGCCTTAACTCATCAAGCCAAAGTGGTGTTGGGAATGATATTATAGCCAAAGTAGCAAAATCTCCCTCACTTTTTCTGGAAAGGGCATCAGCAACTTTATTATCTTTTCCTTTTTTGTAATCCACTGTAAAATTGTAACCCAACAATTTAGAAAGCCACTTTTGTTGAGATTCAGTGCCAACCTTTTGTTCCAAGAGAAATTTTAAGGCTTGCTGGTTAGTCTTAATTTTGAAAGACTGACCCAAAAGATAAGTGTGACGCCCGCAAATTCCGCTTGGGATCGGACGGACATTTGAAGCGTCGAGACATGCAACACAAGGTTACCTGCCCCCGTTCATGACATATAAGATGCAATATTCCTAACATGCATCTAGCATTATGCAATATTCGCAGCGGATAATTTTTCTTTTTAGCAATACTATGCACCAAACCGAAATATCCCAAATACTTAAAACATACTTCATACATAATGACATACTAAACAACTGAGATCACAATATTAATCCATATGGTTGTGATCAAAAGAGTGATGGAGATTGAACTCTACAAATACAAGTAGTAATCTGAGGTAACTACTGTATTAACACCTACATCGCATCGTCGCTTAGTCGACCATTTCCAGTTGGTCGATTCCCGATTCTCCTTCAGATCCTGTAACAAAATCTACCATTCGGGGGGGGAATGGTAGTTGGGACTACCACAGTGAGATTTGATTACAAATCTCAGCAAGTTAACAGGAAACTTCCACACAGGTTAATGATGCATGCATGGCAGTAAAAGCATGAATGCATAATCAAATCGTAAGTAATCATAGCATAACTTGACATACAACATAACATAACTGGCATAACTTAAACTGAAACTGAAGCTTAGCATGAACGTGACTTGAAACATAACATGGACTTGAAACATAACATGAACGTGAACATGCATAATTTGAACTTGAACTTGAGCATGACATAACATAAATGTGAACTTGGAACATAACGTAAACGTGAACATAACATAACATGAACTTGGAACATATTCTTGTCTCATGGGATTACCATGATTGCGTGAACGTAAACTTGAATATAACATAACGTGAAACATGACTTGAACTTGGAATCTTATTCAATAGACTTAATCATTAACATGACCATATGGGTGCTACACAGGTCCCCTTGAGCCGTGTGTCCCTGCCGATTACCGCATCACATCACAGGTTTCTATACCAGCTGTGAGTGCGTTAATACGTACTCCACAGTTGTTGTGGCCCCACGTATTCTACGTGTCACAATTGCTGTGTCTCACGTAGTGTATGCTCCACAGTTGTTGTGGCCCCATACTTCATGCTCCACAGTTGTTGTGGCCCCATGACTTATCTGTTTGTGCCACACTTGCTGTGGACACACATAACATAATGTGTGGCACCATCGGCGTTAGTGCCTGGCGCGCTCCGGTGACCAGCTAATTAGGCCCCATTCGCAACCTGTTGACTGTACTTCGTCAACCCAGGGAATTTCACACCTATTTAGACACTCCAGCGTGAACAAAGGAGTTCCACTAGGATATTACCCCATCCTAGCGCTTAGGGTCGTGATTGACATGAATGACTTAACTGGCAGACATGACATTTCGTAACGTGACGTAACATGAACGTGACATAAAAGACAGAAATCTTGACGTAACATAACGTGACATGAACGTAGGACGACAGACATGACATACTTCGAGACATAAATGTAACAGAGAACATTTCATAACATGTCATACATGTAACATGCAACATTTCGTAACATGGCATACCATATAACAGACAACATTTCTTAACGTGGCGTAACATGTGACAATGAATATTACATGACAAGAAATACATGTAACAGATGGCATACTTAACTTAACATGACATACTTGCAATGTATAGCATGTATAGCAATACGTGACAGAATATCTTGTGTAACAGATGAATAATTCATGACAGAATAAATTCTGTGTAACAGATAAATATGTAATGACTTGGCATGGCACATATGATAACATGCATACATACAATTTAGTTCCCTTACTTATCACACATACACATTAAATTGATAGTAAGTTAAAAGCTAACTTACCTCGATCTTCGTGCTTCGAGACAAAACTCAAGTGCGATAACGGGAAACTGAAAGTAGTGATTTCTAAAAATTAGAACTTAATCACTAACAATTAGGAATATGGAAAAATATCAACTTAGAGTAAAATTACCATTTTACCCTCTACATGTGGGAAAATGACCATTTTACCCCTAACTTAAGGATTTTGCATCATAACTTCAAAAATCACCAAAATTTACATACCTTATGTAAATTTTGTCCTAAACTCAAATATCAATTCATAAAAATTTAAAACTAAACACAACCATCAAAACTCTATATGGCCGAAACTTACAAAGGCTATTTCCTTTGCTTTTTGTTGTAATTCTTTCAAATCTCAAAACTCATGATTAAACCAAAATTTTTCTTCTACTACACTCATAACATATTCTTAAGAATAATCATGTTTTGAATCATGAACAAAAGTCATCAAAATCACTAAAACCATACTTGAACTTTTTGGTTTCTCTTCTAAGTTCAAAACAGAATTTTGTTTCTAACTTGTTTTGATCAACCTCTTGATCCATGACTTATAAAGAAGTGATCTTCAAACCAAAACATCACATGGTTCAAAAAGGTGTCCTAAAACAGATCCAAGCTTCAAACTCAAGATCACATGGGTAAACATCAACCAAAACATAAATTTAGCCAAGAACATCATCACTTTGGCCTAACCGAATATCTCCTTCCATAAAATTTCATATGTTCGAAACTAACATCAAATATCTTCAAAATAACATTCTAACATGTATATAAGATGCTTAGGATCTTCCAATAAAAATATCAAAGCCATTGGAATAAGATTAAACCATAAAAGATTTAAACTTTCTCAAAACAGAAACTGTTTTTCCTCTTCCAGTTTCTAAGTTTCTAGACCTAAGAAAATATTTCACCAAAACTTTTAATCATGCAACAAATCCTCAACCAATAATCATATACACATGTTAACAGTACTCCATAAAAATTTCGGACCAAGATCTATTCATTA
This sequence comes from Juglans regia, assembly GCF_001411555.2. Classification (NCBI taxonomy): domain Eukaryota; kingdom Viridiplantae; phylum Streptophyta; class Magnoliopsida; order Fagales; family Juglandaceae; genus Juglans; species Juglans regia. The sequence goes on along the minus strand of NC_049902.1, from coordinate 15,744,764 downwards.
GCTTGGTCAAAAACTCCAAAATATAACACACTCTCCAGTTTATCGCCCAGAATGACCTTTCTGGGGTCTAAACAACTTTTTACCACTCAAATGATCTCCAAATGGAACAAATAAGATATCCACGTAAACTAGACTCCAAAATAAACAACTTTCATGAAGAAAACGTTGCGAGGAAACACTTACAAAAGCTTCGAAACAGGCATTCAAAAGAGGTACGAAAAACTGTCTGAGAGTGTCTTTTGTGTTCTATGAAGGAAAAGTGTAAAGGAGAGTTGCTTTTTCGTGGGAAGTGGACTGAAGAGCTTCTTACACAAGCTATGTAAAGTGATAGGACTGAAGGAATGGTTGAGTGTTGGCCTTTTCTTCTCATAAAAATCAGACCAAGATCTTTTCTTAAGGTGGAGTGTAAGAGTGAATGAGTGAGGTGGCCCTTTAGCTATGTCTTTCAAGAACCTTCTAGGTTCTTCTTGTACAGATCTGGCCAGCCAAGTAGGGGTACAAAACTTAGCCATGAAGCAATCCTATGGTGACCAAATTCGTGGGCCTTAAAGGGCCTAAACCGAATGGGCCTAAAATTTGGGGTTTAAAGAGGGTTTGGGTTGCTATCAAGCCCAAATCCAATATCACTTGGCCCAATCAATTTTTCAAGGTTAACAAGGTTGGATAATGATGTTCTAACACAAATTTGAAGGATTAATAGCATGTGGAAGTGATTTAATCAAGTGATTAAACACAATGCTAGAAATCGGATTAGAAAATGTTTAGAGGCCAACTTTAGGGTTTTGGGGAAACCGTTTAGGGTTTCGATTTCAACCATGCTTTTGGGCTTTCGATTGGATTCCCACCATTTAGAATTTCACTAGGATTGAAAACCTCTTTGATCTGGCACAATTTGGTTGAGCAGATGAAACAAAGTTTTGCTTAAGCGACATGATCTCACACCTTGATTCCTTCAAATCCAACAAACGTTCCTTATGGTGCCAAGTGTCTAAAATTATTCACTAAGTGTGGCTAAGATCTTGCCAAGTGTCCAAATAAAACTTCTCTAATCTAATTTGGACATTCCACACTGTGATTTCGAAACACTGCAATTGGTGCGCTTACCGAGGTTACTATTCACTCCGAAAAAGTGAATCATAAACTTAGTACTAAAAATTCCTAAATATTCATATTAACCTACAGTGAAAATATTTTACCGAAATTTAACCTCGAAGTGCCCCTAAAAATAATTTCACAATTTCCAACAGACGTTTCGTCCGGAATTATGAAAATAGGATATTGTGCCATAAAATCCTAAATAATCCACTGAGTGTAATGGCGTAGACCATAATGCATTCTGACACTTCTAACCACCTCAAATAAATAAAACTCATATTTCTAGCAGCATAGTGAGTGATAACACTGACTATGTTGACAGACTAAAACCTATGCAATAGGTCGATTCGTAAAAACTTATGGGATTTTCACGAGATTCCTAAAGTCAATAGAAATTCCGCCAATGAATTTCTAGCGGGCTGTTACAATAAGACCTCCATTTCGCAATAGCAAATACCAATGCTAAGAATTCTTTCTCATATGTTGATAACAACAAGGCCCTGCCTTTAAGAGCTTTGCTATAAAACGCAATAGGGTGCCCTTCTTGCATCAATAGTGCTCCTAATCCCAAGCCCGAGGCATCACATTCAGTGGTGAATACCTTTGAAAAATCAGGTAAGGCAAGGACAGGTGGTTCAATCACAGCAGCCTTCAATTCCAAAAAACTTCTTGTTGCTTCCTTAGTCCATTGGAATGATCCCTTCTTCAACAACTGAGTTAAAGGAGCTGCTATGCTCCCATAATGCCTGATGAATTTTTTGTAATAGCCAGTTAGGCCTAAAAATCCCCTTAAAGACTTTAACCCTTTAGGAACTGGCCAATCACTCATAACAGAAATCTTAGCTGGATCAGCCTTTACACCAGCTTCAAAAATGATATGCCCCAAGTAATCAATTTGCTTCATGCCAAACCTGCACTTAGACATTTTAGCAAATAATTCATTACTCTTTAGTACCTCTAAGACAGAGCTAAGGTGTTTCACATGATCTTCAATACTGCTGCTATAAACCAATATGTCATCAAAGAAGACTAACACAAATCTTCTAAGAAATGGCTTGAATATTTGATTCATCAAGCCTTGAAATGTTGCTGGAGCATTGGTAAGGCCAAAAGGCATTACCAAAAATTCATAATGACCCTCATGGGTCCTAAATGCAGTTTTTTTAATATCTTGTTCCCTCATTCGAATCTGGTGGTAACCAGATCTTAAATCAAGCTTCGAGAACATTTTAGCTCCAAATAGTTCATCTAAAAGCTCATCAATGACTGGGATAGGAAATTTGTCCTTGATAGTGGCTTTGTTTAAGGCTCTATAATCTACACACATTCTCCAAGAGCCATCTGATTTCTTAACCAATAAGACAGGAGAAGAAAATGGACTTTGGCTGGGTCTTACAACCCCAGTTTCCAACAGATTCTGCACTATCTTTTCGATTTTTGTTTTTTGATAGTGAGGGTACCTATAAGGCCTTACTGACACGAGAGGGGTACCATCTTCCAACATTGTCTTGTGATCAAAAGATCTTCTAGGGGGCAACCCAACTGGCTCATCAAACATAGCTTTAAAATCCTCCAGTACTTGTGCTAGCAGCTGATTAAGGACCAATTCTTCTTGTTTCTGATCCACTGCTATAATCTGTAAAAACCAACCTTGCTTTCTAACCATGGAAGACTTTAGACACTTCACAGCTGGCTGTACAATGACCTTCTCAGATCTCAATCCATGCAGAACCACTTTCTTGAAAGCCCACTCAAAAGACATTGTCATCTCAGTGAAGTCCCAATTAATAGGGCCCAATGTCTTTAACCATTGGACACCTAAAACAATATCACAACCCCCCAAGGCCAAAACATGAAAAGGGACTGTAAATCTTGACCCTTGTATGTTCAACACTTTTTCACAGCTGCCCATACTCAGAACTTTATCACCATTAGCCACCTTAACTTGTAGGCTAATATCATTCTTAATTGTCATCTTAGCAGCTTGCACCACTGAGGGATCCAAGAAGTTGTGAGTACTTCCTGAATCCACTAAGATCTCTATAGAACAAGAAGCCACTCTTCCAAGCAATCTCATGGAATTATTATTCAAATCCCCTGAAATTGCATGAATAGAGATTTCTAAATTTTCCTGCTAAGGACCTTCTTCCTCGATATGTAACACTTCTTCCACAACTTCCTCTTCCTGCATTTCATGTTCCTCTGATTGAAGTAAATAGACCTAGGATTCTTGCACATATGTGCAGGATTCCATTTCTCCTCACAATGGTAACAAAGGCCTTTCTTTTTCTTCTCATTCATCATTGCAGATGAAATTCTTCTCACTGGACCTGCAGTTTTCTGTATTCTACTAGACTCTATAGAAACTTCAGGACTCTCTTTACTCATACTATAACTCCTCCAAGGTTTCTTAGAAGACAGGAGATACTCTTCTTGAATCTTGGCCAACCCAAAGGCTGCATTGAGATTCACAGGATTGAACATTCTAACAGGTAATCGAATGTCATCCCTCAATCCACTCAAGAAACAACTCAATTTATGTTTCTCAGGTAAGCCTTTTAACCTATTCGAGAGGGCTTCAAACTGTGCTTTATACACAGCAATAGTTGAAGTCTGTTGAAGTCTTGTTAAGGCTTCCATTGGGTCATCATATGCAGTTGGACCAAACCTTACTTGTAAGGCTTTAAGGAAAGAGTCCCAATTGCAAAACAATCCACTCTCCATTGCATCTTGGTACCAGACTAAGGCCTCAGCCTCCATATAATAAGATGCCAATAGCAACTTTTGATTAAAAGGAGTTTGATGGTAATCAAAATACTGAGTGGCCTTAAAGATCCACCCCGCAGGGTTGGTGCCATCGAAGTGAGGAAAATCAAGCCTTATCCCCCGAAAATTAAAAAGTCTCTCTTCTCCTTGGCCATTTCTAGGGCCTTAAGAAGTCTCTCCAGATTGAACAACATTCTGTCCCTCCACAAAACCTTTCAACATGTCAGTAATTAAATCAAACCTTTGAGCCAAACCATGTATCGCTTGATGATGATCATCTAATTGCTTCTGAACCACTTCGCGATCACGTTGACTCTCTTCTTGTAGCTGCAGCTTCAGCGACGCAGCTCGAGTGCCTTCAGCCATTGTAAAATGAGAGGATCGCCAATCTGATACCAACTTGTAACGTAACAGTTATGATAATAAGGAAAAACACACTAGAAATGATGAAGACTCAAGAACACCTTGAGATCTTATTGCACAGAGAACTTCGAGGGTTCTCTAACCTCCTTACAACAGTTTCATACGCAACTAACTGAATCCCCTCCAATTGATTTCCCTCCCTTTTATAGACAGCCTAAACCGCCTTTACAAAATGCCCCGTTTAACTACTGCTATTTATAACCGTAACTCACTTCGCTCAACACACCGTTTTATTAACAATCAACTACTTAATATCAAAACGCCCCGTATCCAACTTACAGTTGATTCCGTTAGGCTTTATTTCACACTTAACAGCTTTCTTGCTTTATTAATTTACATACTCTTGTGTAAAATGATGAACAAGAATAATTTCCAATTGACTATCGAAAGAGGCTTTTGGATGTTTGTGGAGATTAGCTAACAAACTGAGAGAATTAAATTCAATTAGTTAGATGAGTAAAATATAATGATGAATTAGGTGAAATCGATTTCCTAGAAGTTTGCTTCCTCATTAATCTAATCTTCGAACAAACAGTTTTTTTTTTCTTTGAGTATTCTCTTTAATTAATTTTATTTTAATTTGCAATTACAAAAATCTTAGTGACTTTTCTAAATAAAGTCAAGATTAATATAATTCCAGTATTTGTCAAAAGTAAGTTACCAATCCCTGATGACGATACTCTTCTCATCACTTCACTATAAAACTACGATACTGTGCACTTGCAGTTTTGCACCGATCAAGTGTATACTTACAAAAATTCGTGTAAAGAAATACAAGCAAGCTGTAAATCTAAATATGCTACATTAGAAAGAGTATCTAAAAATCCTATTCCGTGTTCTTGAGTGTGTGAGGATTTCTAGGACATCACTTTATCTTAAACCACTTGACTTTTAGAGTTCTTAGGTCAAAAACCCCTTTATTCCGTTCATGTAGTAAAATTAAACCTAAAGTAAAGCAAAAATACATGTGGTGGTCGAAAACATGGAGGATGAACTCCCCCAATATTCCATTCAAGGGTTTTCTTAAAACCCTAAGTCATTTTCCAAGAAAACGGTAGAAAGTGTGTGTATTCAATCATTCTCGAAGTCCTATGAGATTTAAATCTCATTGTCGGGTTGAGAAAGTGACATGTGTGTGCAAAACTAAGAGAAAACCGATCCTTACCTTGTCTATCCTTGATGGTGCCGAAATCCTCTCTCTTGAAAGGATCCTTCTTGTTTGGCTGGAAAGAAAATACAAGAAAGTGAGAGAATTTTCAAGTGAAAATGTGAGAATTGGGTGGAGAGAGTAAGAGTTCATGCAAATTCTGAAAATGGCAAGGGAAAAGTCCATAGGCGTGTACCCCCTCATTTTTATAGAAGTCTCTTCAATTCCCTCTTTGGTTGCTTCCCAAGTCCTTGCATGGATGACAAGTGACATAGGTTTCTTCTTCCCCTTTCTCTTTTGCTGAGAATGACTCTTAGAATTTCCCACTTGGATTGCATTGGGAAGGGACATCTTGGGTTGGTGTAGGGTTTCTCCTTCCTTGGCCGAAATCCCCTTCTTTCCCCTTATGCCTTTCATTTCCTTAAGCAAGTAAATATCTCTTCAAGGGTATCTTTGTAAAACATCTCATGCCTCTTCCTTTTCCCAACAAATAACCTTTGGCATGGATGACAAGTGGCATTAGGCATGTACCATTGCCCTAGCCGTCCAATCCTTCCATTTCCCAAGTTGATACTTCATCTTCCTAGTGCTCCTTTCCTAGGTGACTTCTCATGTGCCATTGGTCTAAAAATAATCTAAGTAACAAGTGGCAAGTGAATGGGTGCTTGGGAGTGTGTTAGCCGATACTCTAAGGGCATATTTGTGCTTGATACAAAAGTCCCTTCATCTAATCTTCTAGAAGCTCAGTGCATGCTTGACACTTGGCAAAAACTGACCAAATTTGAAATCCTTTGTGTCTCCCTTCGGTTTCTCGTGCAGGTTTTCTAGAAAAGCTCTATTTCTCTTCCATAGGCTTCCCTTTCCAAGAAATCTACCTTGGAACTCGAATTTTGGGCAAGACAAGGGTCTAGGCATGTGGGAAGATGCCAAAAATCCCTTAGTCTTCCTAGGTTCCTTTTGTCCCTTGATTCATCTAGAAGGTTTCTAGCATGTTGACAAGTGGCAATTCCTCTAGGGTAGGTGTGCAAGCCATTTCTTGGTGCTTTCCTACACTACTCTCTCCCCTTATCCCACTATCAAGTCGAGATTCATAGTGTAACACTTACAACACATGGCACTAGTGACTAAGATTTGGGTCATGGGCCTAAAGCCATTGGGCCTTGTTTTCTAAATAGGCACAAAAATTACAAGGTAAATCTAGAGTCACTCCCCTCTTCTGCTCAAATCACTAAATCAAAGACTCTAAGGCCTTTCAAAGTAATGAAGGCTCCTAAAATGCCATGACAACCAAGAATGAATTCTATGGGCCATGATTAGACAAGCTCGGGTCATCACAATTTATGCATCGAATAACTCCAAATCATACAAAAACCTTCAAACCGTGTGTATGCATGATGTTTCTAGCTTCTCTTTGTTAATGTAAGTTTCAACGCCTAAATGAATCATGCATTTCAATGCCTAACATGATGGTAACTGGTTTCTAATGGGTCATAAGGCCATCCTTGAGGAAATAGATCATGATATGTCAAGGTTGCTAACATACAAGTGGAAATCGAATGCCTAGATGATCAACAAAAGATCTTGGCTTATAAACCTACCATGACATATCATTTATGTGATCACCCGAGTCTTGTCTAGGCTTGGCCCTTAGAATTCGTTCTAGGTTGCCATAGCATTTTAGGAGCCTTAGTTATTTTGGAAGGCCTTAGAACCTTTGATGTAGTAACTTGAGCCCAAGAGAAGAGTGGCCCTAGTTTACTTTGAAATTTCGGCCCTATTTAGAAACTTAGGTCCAATGGTTTAGGCCCATGATCCAATTCTAAGTTACTAGTGCCATGTGTCATGAGAGTGTTACACCTTGAACCTAGTATTGATAGTGGGTTAAGGGGGAAAGAAAGGTGAAGGAAGGCACCAAGATGGGCATGCACACCTAGCCCATTGTTTTTGTCCAGAATTCGAGTTCCAAGGTAGGTTTCTTGGAAAGGGAAGCCTGGGGAAGGGAAATGGAGTTTTTCTAGAAGTTTTGCATAGGAAACTGAAGGGAGGCTTATGGGATTTTGAATTTAGCTAACTTTTTGCCATGTGTCAAGCATGCACCAAGTTTCTAGAAGATTTTCTGAAGAGACTTTTGTATCAAGGACAAGTTTGCCCTTAGGGTTTGGGCTGGTACACTCCCAAGCATTCCATTCACTTGCCACTTGTCACTTAGTGCATTTTAGACCAATGGTATATGAAAGGTCACCTAGGGAAGGAGTACTTGGAAGATGAAGCAACATCTTGGGAAAGGAAAATGGAGAGGACGGCTAGGGCTATGGTACACGCCCAATGCCACTTGTCTTCCATGCCAAGAGTTACTTGTTGGGTATAGGAAAAGGTATGTACGATTTTACCAAGCTACCCTTGAAGAGATATTTACTTGTTTAAGGAAAGGAAGGGCATAAAGGGGAAGAGAAGGAAATTCGGCCAAGGAGGAGGAGTCCTACATGCCACCCCCCAAAGTGTCCCTTTCCAATGCAATTTAAGTAGGGAACTCCAAGAGCCATTTCAGCTATAGGGAAAATGGAAAGAAGAAAGCTTGTCACTTGTCATCCATGCAAGGACTTTGGATACAACCAAGGAGGGAAGTGAAGGGTCTCATATAAAATAGAAGGGTTCACGCCAAGGGGGCTTTTCCTTTGCCATTTTTCGGATTTGTTTGAGATCTCATTTTCTCCACACAATTCTCCCTAGTTCATTTGAAAATTCCCTCATTTTCTTGTATTTTCTTTCCAACCAAACAAGGAGGATCCTTGCAAGAGAAGGGATTTCGGCACTACCAAGGATTAGCAAGGTAAGAATCGGTTTCCTCTAAGTCTTGCACACACATAAATCTCATTAGACTTTGAGAAAGATAGAACACACACACTTTCTACCTTTTTCTTGGAAATAACTTAAGGTTTTCAAGGCAAAACCCTTGAGGCTGATTAGTGAAGATGGGATTTAACCTCCATGTTTCAATCACCACATGTATCTTGCTTACTTTAGGTTTTGTTTTATTTTATGAGTGAAATGAAGGGTTTTTAGGTTTAAAAACCCTAGAAGCTGAATGGTTTAAGGCCAAGTGATGCCCTAGAAATCCACACACGTACTCAAGAACATGAGGTAAGGTTTTAGATGCTCTTTTTAATATAGTATGTTTGGATTTATAGCTTGCTAGTATTCCTTACGTGGATTTTGTCAGTATACACTCAACTTACTCTTGGTTAATATTCGTATATGATTGTGTAAATCCTTCCATGGTTTTTGATTGTTATCTCTTAGTTGTTTGTTTAATATGTTAATATGATCTTGAGTAACTCTAAGGAAGGAATTATATGTTTCGGGTTTATGATGAAATTTCCATGAAAGATGTCTATGAGTTTCGGTTTTCACTTGATTGAGGTTGATGGTATATGCAACATGATGTTTCGGTTTGAACATGCTTTAAAAGTTTCGGACTTTGCCAAAAATCTATGATTTCATGTCTTAGTTTACTATGTTTTGATTTCTATGATATATGTTTGAGGATTGGAACATGTTTATGAGATGAATCTTCATGTTTTTGTGCCTATAAGTTTCTGCCTAAGCAAGTTCTCATGGTTCCATGTATGTGTTATGGTATCTCATATGGTTTATGATATCATGCTATAAAATGAACGTGTTATGCTTGGTTATTTTATGCACGGCATTTCGCATGTTATATGTCAAGTATGGGTAAGCATGTTTAAGTCTCATGTCACATGCATTTGGGAAAGAAATGTTTTCAAAGAAGTGTTTTCAAAAAGTGTTTTCAAAGAAAAAGTTTTATCACAACCCCAAGTGCTAGAGTGGGGGAATGTCCTAGTGGAACTCTTCTATCCACTTTGGAGTGCTTAAAAATGGAGTGGTAACCCTTGGATCGACAAAGTACCGTCGATGAGTCTCGAATGGATTCTTCTCAAAGGATGCCAGAGCGAGGAAGTGCCTAACGCTAGTGAGTGCATAAGGCATGTAACCCGACAAAGTAAGGTCGAGTTAATATGATTCTCTGTTTATGACGTATTCATCACGGCATACAGACTCTTGATGGTGCGGTAACTAGCAGGAACACGCAATGCAAGGATGGGAGCCATGTTGTGTCCACCCTATGAACAAGAATAAGAGCTCATAAGACAAGGATCACTTGATGAAAATCTCGTGATATGATAAGGATCACTCGATGCAAATCTTGTGGTATGTTCTGATAAGACAAGTTCTGAATAAGTTCGCGTGAATAAGAAAAAGTTATGAAGTTTTTATGAAAAGCTCAAGTCTCTGTTATAAGTCTTTTGAAAATGTTCAAGTGCATAAGTCAAGTTCTGGTCCAAGGCATAAGTTAAGTACATGTCCATGCATGCATTTTATGATATACCTTTTGTATGCTTGTGTTAATTGTGGTATGTTGCATGATTACCTGCTGAGATTTCTTGAAATCTCATTGTGGTAGTTTCTGCTACCATTCCCCAACCAGAATGGTTGAAGTTGTGACAGGTTTAGTATACGACGACCATGACCAAGAGGAAGAGAACGACACTTCCTCCTCCAGAGAGGATTGTGCCTAAGATGGCTATGAATCTACCTGAGCCCTCCATCGTGGAGCGACTTGAGGCCATTGATCGGGAGATCATGGGTATACTTGAATTTATTGTGGAGTTCAAGCGGCGTAAGAACCGGGACAAGGTTAAGGCTTTGGAAACACGTGTGAAGCCTGAATCTTTTTGAAAAGTACAGGAGCTCAAGTATTTTGAAAAAAAAAAAGGCAACAAAACTTATGGTCAACTTTTGTGGATTTATGTTGTTTTGAGGAAATCCCATGTTTTGGGAATTTTAAACTATGCTTTATGCTTTTGGGATATTACACCTTTATGGCTCATGTTTACGATTGGACAATGTTTCGGGTTATATTATTAGTATGGTGCCATGTCCTTTGCAATTGCTTATTGCGTTGCTTAGTTTATCCAACTTTTATTAACTTTATGTTGCTACGCTATTGCATATTGCTAGAGTAGTTAGGTCATAGCATATTATCTGTCATGTACGAGAGGTGTGTAGCCTTGTGTTACATGTCCTGGCGTCTCAATCACCGTCCAATCCCAAGTAGGGGCTAGGGGTGCCACAATTTTCCTCAAATTTAAACCTTCAATCAAATATTCAAGATGTTAGCTACACTTAAGATAACATATCAAGACATATCATGGCTAAATTTTCATACCTAAACAATTTATACAGGCAAAACTTCAAATCTAGCCCAAAATGCATTACTTCAAGTAAAACCTTTTATAACTCAATGAAATCCTTATTCTCATGCCATAATTCAAAGCCTAACATGTCAATCTAATATCCGAAAAAAGATAAGGCAAGATCACTATCAGAAATCGTGACCCTTGAGCTCTCAAAACTCAACTCACTTCAATAACCTCACTCAAGCTATTCGACTCCAACCTTTTCCAACACTTTGAGTGTTTTGCACTCAAGAACACTTGATGAAAGCTAGAGAAAGTTGTGTGAAGAATTGAGGGGTGAAGGGAGGTATTTATAGGACTCCATGTAGGGGTGAGCATTGAAGGGTATACCGTATGGCTAAAGAGTGGGTGAGGTGATTTGTGGTTGTGGGCGGTGGAGGTGTTGAGTGCATTTTTTAGTTGTCTCATGGCTTGGTCAGTTGAATAGTGGCCTAAATCTTCATGATTAAATCGTGGTCAAGGTGCTAGAAGGTGTCCATAGGTGCAAGGTTGCATTGGTGTAGATTGTTTGGAACAAAAATCCAAGGAGAAGACACATTAAAGGCTGGCTGTTTTGAATAAAAAATTGTCCAATGTTTTATTCCTCTCTTGTCCCTTCTTCCTGGTCTGATTTGTTGCTATGATAACCTCTAATTGGTAGCTTTTTTAAGTGAGGAGATGAGAGGTGATTGGCTGCCATGTGATCATGTTTGAGCAGAAAATGAAGAAGAGGTTGGAAGGTGTAAGAACCCACCTAGAATAATAGGGCCCAGGATTTGATTAGACAAATAGCCTGACTAGAAACCCACTCAGACATAAGTTGAAAGACTCTTCGAGCCCAGAAGCTCAATTATAATATCTAGGCCATAAGGGCCCAAGACTCCAATAAGGCCCAACAATTATTGAGCCCTAGCCCAATGTAAGTACTTAGCATAATCAAACCCATAGAAGCCCTAGTAAATTAGTTCTAGCTCAATGAACCCAAAAGTCCATTAAGAGAACCCATAAAATAGACCAAAGACCCTAATGGGCCTAAGGCCAAACAAAGTCTACAACCAAGCCCAACTATATGGGCCGAATACTCACTAAGGCCCAAAATCCATTTATAATCCAACCCACCATCCAAAATCTAAGAAGTAAGAAATTTCCAATTTAGGACATCAAGTTGGAGGAAATTACAAAAATGCCACTCTTAGGAAGTTTCCTAGAAGGCGCCTAGAAGGAAGATTCCATTTGACTTCTTTATTTCACAAAATTTTCAATTTTACCCTCACTTGGTCGGCCATAGAAGTCAATTTTGTCAAGTCACTCAACTTAAGTTGTGTAATCCTTAAGCTCTACATTAATTGGAATTAGATGGGATTAAACCAAGGACAAACTGAAACATGACTTATCCCACATGCCATGTATGGTCAAACCTCACCTTCACTTTGTATTAGTCATAATAGCATATTTAAATGTGTATTTTATAGAACAACACATGAACAAATGTGTATTTAATGTTGAGAACATGACTCACACACATAAGGCCATATTAGATACCACATGCCCACTTCGGGTAACACATGTCCATATATGACCAAGCTTCACTTCCATATTATTTTGTACGAAGAGGATGTGCCACCAAAATAGTATAACACCAGATCACTTAAGAACTTGTTGCTAGTAAAAAGACAAAGATAATAGAACACATGACACGCCCATGTGAACATGCCATTACAAGCCTTATTCAAACTAACTGACAAGCCAATGGTTGATGAAAACTCTTCCCCAAGCTATAGACATTGGCACCAAGCAAAGAATGGGAAGATTCCTAAACCCCAAATTAGATTTGGCCCCACTTAGTCAAAGAGTCAAGAGGCAAAGACCAAAACTACCTAAGATACCCCATTTGGACAGATTATGTTCCTTGGAAAGCAAAATAGAATTTGTCTACCTCGCACACTTAGCCAACACCCAATCTTCTCAAAACATAATCTAAACACATCACCCTATGTGTATGAGAGAAGCCGACCCATATCAAAACCCTTAGCCACATGTCAAATGACTTGAGCACCACTCATAACCTAAAACCAAGCAATCTGGTACCCCTAAAGAAAAGCCAACCACTTGAGTCAAGTTTGAAGGAAATTTTCTTAATATTCTCAACTCAAGTAAAGGTCTTCGAGAAAGTAACCAGATCTGCAAAAAGAAAGCCAAGGAAGTATCCATAGATCCAACCAAATAGGGAACTATTCGCCTAGCCTTAGCCGAATCTCATTAATGAGCTTCCTTCCAAACCTTCCACTATTCCCTACTCACTTCATAGCCTTTAAGCAATGATGAAGTCTATAGATCTTCACCTCCAAATGATACATAATCATGGTTTCAAACCATGGAAGAAGAAAAAAAATCAAAGAAAATCAAAGGGAGAGCCAAATGGAGCTCATTGGCTTCAGCACCTCACCCCTTTAGTTTTCAAGCTCTTTTATTACTTAGAAAAGTGTCTCATCTCATCTTCCTCTCACTTTATTTTATGAAATAAATAAGATCAAATAAACTACCATGGAATCTAGGAGAAACCACCATCGGCCATGGGTTGAAGGAGGCAAAACCAAGCATCACTTAAACCAAACCATGAGCTATTCATGGATTTTTGCTTGCCTCCCACGTCTAATAGATCATGGCCCTAAGTTCTCCCACATCATCCATGGAACTCTCTTGAAGAAGGTCCTTGCCAACCATGCCATATCACCATGGTTACGAGTAATCGGCTAACCCATTGTAAGCAACCCTAGTCTTCAACAATGCTTATAAATACCACTCCAAAACCTCACCTTATCTCCACTACAGTCACAAGAAACCTTAGGTAGTTGGTGAGTGAGAGTTCTAAGGTGAGAAGAGAGGATCCCAGCCGTGCCATTGTAGAGAAGCCCATCAGTGAGTGATCATCACCTTGTCATGAGTTTTGGTTTCAAGCATGCATACACTCATGTATAGCCTATGTCCAAAGAATCACACACACATGCTTCGGGTATATGAAGGTAACACAAGCTCACACACTATCTTGGGTTGATTATCATTACCATGTTGAGATCACCTTGTTTCACAATCCAAGCACTTGTACCCATGAAGATGAACATCACCAACATGAATGCCAACATGCATGCCACGTTTTATAGGGTTAAGTAAGAAGTTTTATGAAAATCTAATACATGAAAAACATTTCTTAATTTCAATCACTTCAAACAGTCAAGAGCAATGTAAGTTGTTCTCTAACCTACTCCTAGATAATATCTATATGATGATGTATAAACAAAGCATTCATGTATAAATCCTGATTTAGAGCATGAATTACCTTGCATTTATCTCATGAATATTCAGATTCTATGAGGCATGTGATGTTTTTATAAACTTTTACTGCCCAAGCAGTCTTACAAATCGACATGTTCAAAGTTATGATGATTCATGCAAAGTGTAACACTCCACCTAAAAAGCTCCTTAGGCCTTGACCTTAGTAGCCTTAATCCTAGTTAATTAGGAGTTGGGCTATTTGAGAATAAGAGCAATTTTGGATGCTCGAGTTGGCAAAAGGGCCGTATACTTTGGGTTTAGTAAAATTATTATAAAATTCTAGTGAAATATTGAATTTGAAGAAAAGGAATTTTTTTAGAGCTTGATTGGTTTAGTAATATTATTTTGGAGAATTTTTAGGGCTTTATTAATTTTGAGGATAAGAATCCAAAAGGCCCATAAGGAAATGACACATGGAATATTGGAGGGTTGCCACATTAATCGGCTAAGTAATTTGGGTTAAATATTTGATGGAATTGGAGAACGCCGAAAGAGGTTTACTAAGGGCCGAAGCTTTTTGGGTATAAAGGCTTAGGAGAGGCAATATGACTTTAGGCCCTACTTGATGGACATAAAACTTTAGGACTCTAATGTACAAAGGATGTGATGGGCTAAGGATAAGATGTTAAAGAGCCTTAGGCACAACTTGGGAGATATAAAACTTTAAACCTTACTTGGAGGACACTAGAAAATAGGCCCAATGTAAAGGACATAAAGCCATTAGGCCTAACTTAGTAAGAGTGAAGCCCTTCGGCCTAACATGGTAGACATAAAATTTTAGGCCTCACTTATTGGACACAAGACTATAGGCCTAACTTATTAAACCCAAGATATTAGGCCCAACTTAGTAAGCATAAAGCCATTGGGCCTAACTTAGTAAGATTCAAGACTTTGGCCCAATTGAGGAAAGACCCAAAGATTAGGACCCAACCTAGTAGGCCTTTGATTCCATGGATAGGCCCCACAAATCTGGACATAAGGTCCATAAATAAACCACTCCAAAGCCCACATCCAAGGCTTGCACTTTTGGCCCAACCAAAGCCCAACCCTTGAAGCCCAACGCCTTGTCTTTTATTTCATTCTTCCAATTGGAGCCCACATACACCATACCATTAGTTCTCCTTAAGCCCAAGTTGTGCCACAGGCCCCTAAGGTTCCCATCTAACCATGGTTAAGCTTCTAACTTGAGTTAAGAAGCATAATCATCTCACACATGATTAGTAACCTCTAAACCATGTTTTTAGCTTAATTTTTCTTTAATTTATTTCCCACATTTATAATCTGAAATTTTTGGTTTTTATTATTGATTTGCATTGTTCTTAGACTAATTTCAAAGTTTAGACTTAACCCAACACAGGTCAATAGAAGCAAAGCCATGTCAATGCCCCAGTCACCACCAACTGGCACCTTGGTGCACCTTCATTTGCATTGCACCAAATCAGCCCCTAGCCCACGCCTTTTACACCATTTTCACAAGGTAAATTTCATCATTTACACCCCACCTTAATACTCCTAGTTCAGTTCTAGCATTGGATGAATTGATTCCAAGAAAGCAAGCCAAGAAACTCAACCAATTACATTACAAGCCTAGTTGAAACCAAACCGAGTAGCCTTGGATTTCAATTGAATTTTCTGCACCTATTGTGGTCACTACCCATGTCACCTCCCTTATCCTCTCATCCCTTAGAAGTTTTTCAAAGCACTCAAGAGAAAGCTTACCCAATTACCTCCCCAAGGCAGCACAACCGATTGGCTCAAAGAGAGGCACTCACTTGAAATCACCTTGTTGAACCATCATCCATTTCGCCCGTTCTTTTTCTGCCCAAGTATGATCACTTTACAGCCACTCATGCCTCTCTTCCTCACCTCAAAAAGCCTTCAAACGATGTTCATAATGCCCCCAATACAGACCAAGAGGATGGGACAAAAAGAAGGATCAAAATCTGGACAGCTTTGAAGGAAACCCAAAACCGTTGGCTATGGCTTGTTTGTTTTGTGGATTTTTGTTTCAAAAATCTGAATCAAGCACTCCCTGCACTTATGGACATATTCTAGCTTTCTTTCATGATAATTATGACACTTTAGACCACTATTGAACTGAACCAAGTGATGTCACCCTTGGCATTTTGCACTCAAGCACTCCACCTCCCACCTCCACCACTCACATTCACTTCCTTGTAGCCAAAACCAACATTCCCCTTCCTTCTAACCCTCCATGAAGCTATAAATACCTCTCTCACTTCCTCATTTCTCCACACCTCTCCTCCAAGCCTTCTCTGAATTATTGAGAGCATTTCTCCCCCTTAGTGAGCAATAAAGTGAAACTGAGTGAAGTTCTTAAGAGTTCTTGAGTGAAGTTGTTTTGGGAGCTTTAAGGGCCACAATTGCTGTAAGTAATCTTGCTCTATGTTTTGTTAAGTTTTAGAATGACATGTTAGACTTTAATTTATGGCATGGGAATGAGGTTTTGCTTGATTTTAATTAAGGCTTAGCATGCTAATGTTAGACTGTGTCAGATTTGATGTTTTGATGAAATAAATTACTTTGGGTCAAAGTTTTAGTCATGGAATGACTTGATATGATTTTAAATGATTCAATAATGTCTTGTAATTAATTTTGAAGGTTTAATTTCGAGGTCGGAAGCATTCCATAATAGGTTTTAATTCTATCTTGTGTTGATCATCTAGTATGCATTGGTTTTGATTAGTTTATGCTTAACTGATGGAAGTTTTGGTTAATTTGCCTAGGCTTGAATAATGTACATTTAGAAAATCCTTGTGATTGGGATAAGGATGAAAATGCAAGATTTAACTAAGTTTTGAAACATCTTTGGGTAAGGAAAGCTAGAAAACATCATGCATATGCTTAATGGATGGTTTAGTGAGAATTAAGGTCATGAAGATATGTTTAAGTGTTGGGATGAACTTGTATGACCTGATGCCTAAGTTGTAATTATCTCCAATGTTATAATTACCATTGTCACTTGATGAATTTGAGTACACACGCATCCTTAGGGGTTGAATAGTTGAAATCACATCTAGGCCTGAATGAAATGCATGCCACAAATTGAGTGTGATTAGCATACTTTCACTTTGATTCTTAAAACTATAAGGTCATATATTGATGTAGAATATAGAAAATTTGAGGTTTCTGAAGTTTGGTAAATTTTGGGGCCCAATTGCAAATGGTGAAAATTTAGGGCCCTTAGTGAAATTTTGCTAAGTACAAGGGAAATTTTGGAAATACCAATTCTTGAACCCTTTTGATTATGAACATCTTCCTTACTTATGCAATTCCTAACTTAGAATGACTCTTATTACAATCGCACCAATTTTCTAAGCACCGAACAAGTTTGTAAGTTAGCTTCTGACTTACTCTTAGATAATTTATTTATGATTCTTGGATAAATGCCACATTCATATTATAAATGTCATTTTAAGCATCAAACATCATATGATACATAATTCAGCATTTGATTACTTGCTTACAGAACATGTGAAATTCTCACAATTTTAGCATATTGCATATAAATATCATATTTCATGAAACTTACTACATATGCACATGCCATGAAATATATTTTGTTCAAGTACTGCATGAAATAATTTTTGTTGACCCTAAAGGCTAGGATGGGGAATTATCCAAGTGGAACTCCTCTGTCCTCTCTAGAGTGAGTAAAAATGGAGTGATAACCCCTAGGTTGACGAAGAACAATCAACAGGCTTCAAATAGGTTCCTTTTAAAGAATACCGGAGCGAAGTCAAATGTTATAATACCTAAAGCTGGTGGGTGTATATATTATGATGTTATGTTATGTTATCAATGCATTGAGAATGATGTTTGCAGACAAAGATGTAGTGTCAACATGAGTCATGCTACGGTCACCTGCAGGTGCTCACGGTGCATAGGGGAACTGTGTTGCTACCATACATATGTTAATGATGCATTTAATAATGATGAAATGTTATATTTCTGAAAGCATTGAGGTATGAAATGTTCTCTATAGAAATATCATGTTTTGCAAACGAGAAACTGAAAAATGTTCTCTGAAAGAAATGTGCATTAAAGTTTTTCTGAAAAATGTTGAGGAACCTAGATGAGAGACAAATATGGATTCTTTCTGAATGTCATTGCATGCATCTCATGTTATCATTAATCATGCATATCTTATCTCCGTGCAAGTTGGTTGTTTAGCTTACTGAAATTTCAAGAAAATCTCACCCTTATGGACCCACTTTCATTCTCCCTGGAATAATAGAAGTTGTGTCAAGACCGGTAGAGGACGAACAAGATGAATCGCTGGATACAAATGGTTGAAGAGGAGCTAGACCTTGAGTGAAGATTAGATATAATTTTGGTACTCATAAGCATTGACTCTTCATACTTCAGAGCTTATGAAAGAGTTGATCTAACCATGGAACTTGGATTAAGTATTTTGTATTAAGGAAATGCTATCCTTAAGTTTGAATTTATGGTTATTAATATTATTGGGATGTCTAGTTCATTCTGGCATAAATTTTTATATGTCACCATATTTTCTGTTGCAATTATTACATACTGCTAGTTGTATACTAGAAATGCATTGCATATTAACTATCATGAACGGGGGTATGTAACTTTGTGTTGCATATCCCGATGCTCCAAGTCTCCATTACTTCCCGAGTGGGGTTTTTGGGGTATCACACAAAGTTTGATTTCTTGAGCAAAAACACATGCCATTCAACATGTTTGTCAGATGCATAGCATGAAAAATATTTTTATCACGACCCCAAATGATAGGATGAGGAAGTATCCTCATAGAACTCACATGTCCACTCTGAAGTGAATAAAAATGGAGTGGTAACCCCAAAGTTGACGAAGAATAGTCAACGGGCAATGGTTGGATCCTCTTTAAAGGATTCCAGGATGAATGTCATATGTAAATGATACCTAAGGTTGGTGGGTATACCTATGAATGAAAGTATGATAAGTTAACTATGCAGATATGATGAAATAAATCTAGCAGGTACTCACAATGTAAAATGTGGAGTTGTGATGTTACCAAATATTAAGCAAGACGTTTTGAAAAAAGAAAGCAAAAGAAAAAAAAAAGAGATGCAAAACTATGTTTCTTTAAATAAGTGTTCTCTATAAGAAAATGTGTTATATCTATCTGAAAGTTATTTAGAACTTGTTTCTACAAAGAAGTCTAAATGAAAATAAAGTACGTTTTTGCCTTCATGCATTTCTTGTTTATTATTTATCCTGTTTGTGTTTTCTCATTATATGTTGGTTGCTAAATTACTGGAATTTCTGTGAAATCTCACCCTTAGTTTTCTAAACTGCCATGGCAGAAGTTGTAGCAAGGCCATAGGATGGATATGAACATGAATAAGTTGATCTGGACCATAGAGAATGAACTGAACTTAGATCAGCAGTAGAGATGATGCTCATGTTTATAGAGATGGTCCTGTGTATTATTCAGCACATCAGACAGATGCTCTAAATAAGGATTTTATGAAGCACCTCCTAACCAAGACATGAATAAGGAGAAATATGTGTTCTCCATTTTTTGGCTGAATTATGGTTATCAAATGATTATGAGGTTATGTTTTAGATATTCTGGTGCAAAATTTTTATGAGCTTGACTTTCCGCTGCGATTATTGCATACTACTAAACCATCAGTAGATTACATTGCATGTCATGAATGGGGATGTGTGACCATGTGTTGCATATCTTGACGCTTCAAATCTCTGCCAAAACACAAGTGGAGGTTGGGGTGTCACAGAAGGGTCATGATGTAGCCGATATGTGCTTCATCTTTCATCACCAAAAAGCCCATCAGTTTTGGTCATTGTGTGGGCATAATTCAAGGGTGTCATGAGGGTGATTTATGACATTTCTAGAGCTAAAGAGAGTGCTAATAGTGTGTGAAGATGGCTGGTTTAGGTGAAGAACAGTTTCAGAAAAATCATTGGTGTTTCAGCTTGCAAGGTTTCATTTTCTTGGCCAAATAGTTGGGTTTTTGGCTTGATCTTTGGAACTGTTTTTGGCTTTGTTTTACGTCTAATTTTAGGGGATATAATGATGGTTGAAATGTGCAGAGTAACTATTGAAAAACTTGTGAAGAGGCATTGGTTTTGGCGGCTTGTTGTGTGGGTCACTCGGTTTTGCACCTAGGAGCCAATTGGTGAGTTGTGGTGGCATTGACATGCCTTTGCTTCAAGTGACATGGGTTGAGTTAATTCTAACATTCAAGGATTATATAAGAGTGATGCAAAACAAGTGTAAAAGACAAAAATTTCAGATCTTAAATTATGAAGAAAAGGGTTTCAAGAAAACTATGCAAATTCATGATGCTTGAGTCACTATTCATGGGTGAGATGAATAGAAATCTTAACTCAAGTTAGGAGCCTTACCATGGTCAGAAGAGAACCCTAGGGGCATGTGGTTGGGGCTTGGGTAAGTTGGAAACCAATGGTATGGTGTATGTAAGTCCCATTTAGAAGAGTGAAATGAAATATAAGGCTTGGACTTCAAGTGTTGGGCTTTTATTGGGCCATATGAACAAGCCTTTGTTGTGGGCCTAAGTGGACTCATCCATGGGATTTATATCAAGACTTATTGGGCCTTTCCTCAGCCTCAATAATCTACAAGGTTGGATCCTAACTTTGGATCTTGTCTAAATTGGGCCTATAGCCTTGAATCTTACTAAGTTGAGCCTAAAAACCTTATGCTTACTAGATTGGATCTAATATCTTGTGTCTGATAAGCTAGTCCCATAGTCTTGTATCCAAAAAGTTGGGCTTAAGTGATAAGTATTATTTTATGTGATTTTTATCACTCTTTTATTTATGAAAAGTACCATTTTTCCTTCAATACTATTGATTTTATTTTATTTCCACATATTTTTATTTATTTTCTTGGATTTGAACGAATGAGAAGATTTAGTACAAAAAGAGAGCATTTTGGAACAAAAGAAGAGACTACAGATCTAGACCAATGAGAGGCAGCAAGATTTGAAAAGAGCCAATGAGATTTGGGCGAGGAGCCTTGTCCCGTGGGTAGCGAATCGATTTCTCATACCCAAAGGCAAGAAGACTTACCTCTCGGTTGGACGGTTCGATCTGAAGGCACGAAAACTTGGCTACAAGGCTCTAGGAGGTTAGATTGGGTGACTAGTCTAAACGACCAACCTAAACGACATCGTGGGCAACAACTAGAAAATGAGAGAGGAATCTTTCATCCCGTTCGGGAGTCTTTCCACTTAGTAGGCTAGGAGAGGACCGTGTGGTCTTTGTGACCTCCATGCTCGTTCATTTGTGACCTCCACACCAGTTATATTCAGTGCACATGGCATCAACTTGGTAGGATAATTCCTCCTGACCGGGATCAATCTGCTGCTGACCACCAAATTCAAGTTTCGCAATCAATCTGTTGGAGACCAAATCGTCCTGAACCTCGCAATTCAAGCCACATGTCACTGAATCTTCCATTTTAGATAATCCCATTATTCTTAGGATAATTCCTTTTATGTTAACATTTGTCTTTAGAAACTATTTTCCAGATCTTTAGGCGAGATTTTAGCCCCAATTATCTTGTTTCCAAATTTGAATTTCGACATCTATTTAATCCCGTCTTGTGGGATGAATAGGGGGAGTTCTGAATCGGAGTCAAGAGTTTTTATGTTTTAGAGTCTGAGTCTGAGTTTAGAGTTCCAAACTTTATTCTTTAAATGTTCTTTCGAGAAGGCAGAACTGGAGGGTAGAGGTGAGAGCGGCATGCTTCATCAAAAGACTTCAACGAAGAACACCAGTTTTATTCTTTTTCTTTTCAATTCTATTATGAACTAATTATATTTTCTAGAGCT
Source organism: Juglans regia (assembly GCF_001411555.2). NCBI lineage: Eukaryota > Viridiplantae > Streptophyta > Magnoliopsida > Fagales > Juglandaceae > Juglans > Juglans regia. The sequence goes on along the minus strand of NC_049902.1, from coordinate 15,722,892 downwards.
TTGATATAGCCTAGCATTGAACACACAATTTATATTCCAACTTATTTTATTTTCAATATTTCCATAATTGAGTGTTTATTCCTTGTTCTTAATGCTTACAATTTTCTAGCTAACTATTGTTCGATCTTTTGGATTGCAATGAGACCGAGAGGTGATTTGTGATTAAGGCTCTAGGATTAAACATCATTAGTTGAGCGAAAGTAGAGATGCTTTATCACAACTAGTGTGATTTTCAAGAAAAATTAAAAAAACTTAATGAGTGTCCAATTAGTTAAATTCACATAAAGATATGGAGTTATTATTGAAGATATTTTTGGGATTGTTCGAGAGAAGAAAAAGTATTAAATTATTAAGGGATTTTTATCATCAACTTGGAATAATTGAGATTCTATAACAAGTAAGAATAAATTGTGTGGAATTTGCTAAGTGAAGTCAAATGCTCTAGATCTATTATTATTATTTTTGAAATCCTAATTTTAATGCTTTTTTCCTTTAGTTTAATTTAGATAAACCATTCTTCAAATCTCGATTTTCCAAATAATAATTAATTTAGTCAATTTCAATACTCAATAGCATAATTATTCCTTGTTAGTTCGATAACCGTTTTCTTTAAAATACTTTACTACTTGTTATGATTCTATGCACTTGCAGATATATTTTTTATGTGAACATTAAGCCTAAGTCTCTCTTCTTACCTAGTAAGATAGAGCCCTTATTAAACCAACCTCTTGGGCCTTCCAAAATCCATCTAGTATATTAACCAAATCACTTAGCGCATCAATGCCACTTGTCATTCTTCCATTGGCCTCTTGGCTTCCTTCCTAAAAATAAATTTTGCACTAGAATTTTCTAAATATACTAAGTGAATTGATAATGTAAGCTTCTTTGCCAACTCAAACTCTAAAATTCCTTTTTCTTAAGAGTCACAACTTGCACTTAACTAGGGTCATGGTTACTATGGCCAAGTCCTAAATTGCTTTTTAGGTGAGGTGATACAATAATATCCATATGTCATTAACACTTCTTGCCAAATAATATTATACACCGTCAACTATTCAGTCCTCACGTTTAGGTACAGTGAATCGAACATGGTTCATCACTTGACTCTAATGTACATCTTAAAAAGATACAAACGACAAATATTAGAGACAAGCCTCCATATCTACAACTCCGGTGTGATCGGTTCTCCTTCCTCAGGAAGCTCACCTTGGCTACATTTGTATCAAGATCTACAACTTCAGTGTAACATCCCACTAGAAATTCAATGGTGAAATTTCTATATGTTTTAGGAATCTGGTGAAAACTCCGTAAGTATTCACGAATTGACCAATTTCTTAGATTTTAGTGTGTCAGCATAGTCAGTGTTGATTATGGTGCCAAAAGTGCAATTTTATTTATTTGAAATAGTTAGAAGTGCCAAAATGTGATATGGTCTATGTCATCAGACTCAGTTGATTATTTAGGATTTTATAGCGCAATAATCTCCTTTTCAATTTTAGGACGATATGCTTGTTCGAAAATATGTTTTGTTTATTTCGAGGCACTTCGGGTCCTCAAGATTGAATTTCGATAGATGAATTGCATAATTAGGTTAGTTTGCGTGTTTAGGATTTTACAATGCAAAGTATATTTTCACTTTTCTCGGGGTGAATAGTAACCTCAATAGTAGCACCAAGTGTAGTATTTTTAAAATCACAGTGTGGAATGTCCAAATTATGTTAAAGAAGTTTTATTTAGACACTGGTGAATAGTATTAGACACTTGGCACTAAGTGGAACCATGAGATAGGAATGTGAAAGAAATCAAGGTGGATCATGCCATCTAAGCAAAATCTTATTCCATCCTACCATCCAAATTGTGCCAAACCAAAGAGGGTTTCAATTCTAATGAAATCCTAAATACTTAGAATCCAATTGAAACCCCAAAAGCTTGGTTGAAAACAAAACCCTAAACGGTTTATTCAAACCCTAAACTTTGCCTCCAAACCCTAAACCGAACTGATTTCTCAAATTCATATTATGATACCATTATCCAATCATTTAAACCTTGGAAATTTGATTGGGCCAAGAAAAATTAGATTTAGGCTTGATAGTATCTCAAACCCTAACCAAACCCTCTTTAAACCCGAAAATAAAACCCACTTGTTTAAGGGCCATTTGGCCCACGAATGTTGGCCACCTTGCCAAAGTTTCTTGAGAAAGTTTCCACCCACTCATAACTGACCATCCACTACTCATGACAGCCTCAAAGTCATGCATGATGTGAAGGCCAAAGGCCACCTCGCCACCACACTTCTCTTGGAAGTTTCCTTGGCAGAAAACTACTCACTATTGCCTACTATTTTTTCCCTTACTTTGACCAAGACTTTCATCATTCAAAGACCTCACTTCACTCTTCCAAATGTGTAAGAGGCGTGCAGGTCATTTCCTCACTCATTTCATCCCTTTCATTTCCGTTCTTGGAGAGAACACTTAAAGTTTTCTCTCGAATAGTTTTCTGAGCTTTCTTGACTTTAGTTTTCAAAGCCCTTATTAGTATTATCTCACTAAGCTTCATTCATGTAGGTTGTTCCTATTTTTTTTTCAAATAAGAGACAGTAGCCACATATCCAATAGTGGCCTCATCCCAAGTTTATTAAAGAAGCCCTTACTTGTGGCGGAGGAATATCGTGGTACAAGCAAAACATTTGGGAGATTACATCAATCACTCCCAAACACAAACCACCAAAAACACCAGCATAAACAACTGTAAACAAGCCTAGAGAACCGACCTCTAAACATGCCTAGAAAAAACCTCTAAACATGCCTAGCAAAAAACAAGAAAAAAACAAACCTTCAAGATGCCAACAAGCCACAAAGCCGCACTACCAAAACAACACATCATCGATACTAAATCCAAATGTAAGCTAAACCCAATTTGTCTAGTCTAGCAAGGCCTCTAATATCATGAGGAAGACTCTGAATATCCGGGTAAAACATATCCACACCCTGTGCTCCCTCCTTAGCTAAGGAGTCCGCCACTGAGTTCCCTTCCCTGAAGCAATGGTTATTCAATTTCCATCACCTCAAGATGGTCAACAATAAGGTCCCAAAAATCCCACAAATACCAGAGGGTGCAATTCTTGGACTTAACCAAGGAAACAACCACCTGACAGTCACAATCAATATCAACCTCCCTCCAAACCAGCAATTCTGCAAAGACGAGGAAGTCCTTCAAGCAAGGCACGAAGTTCAGCCTCTGTAATGGTGCATGGCCCAAAAGGTATAGAGAAAGCAAAAATAATTCTACCATCCCTATCACGGAGCACTCCAACACCACCTCCATTCCCCGGATTGCCCAGACTAGTCCCATCCACATTCAATTTGACATGGCCATGGGCCGGTTTGGACCACCAAACCACTCTTTCACTTTTATGCTTAGGAAAAACAAGGGGAATTTCAAGACGAGCTAGAAGCCTAGAATCCCCGATGCTCAACTTAGCAACTTTGGAGATACTATCCATCACCACATGCACCCAGAATTTAATCAAGTGCCAAACTTCATTCACGAACTCTCTCCTATTTTCCATTCGGGCCATGCAGCTACGTTGCCACATTCTCCACACAATAATGGACGGAAGTAAGCTGGTGAGGATCCCTACTTGGGACTGAAGCATAGCACGTCGAAACCAAGCTGAAAGACATTCCCTCCAACTTTGAATAGCCACAAATGGAATCCCCATCTCAGCGGACACTTTCCTCCAAAGGGCACTAGCAAAATCTCCACCACCCAAGACATGATTAAGATCTTCACATTGCCAATTCTCGCAACAATTACAATAAGAGATGACCGGAATACCAATCTTACAGATTTGATCATCCACACTTAGGCAATTAAGGTAAGCTTTCCACATACAAATAGATATCTTACCAGGCAACCATTTATTCCAGATCCAAGATGCACCATCAATTTTTGGGAATCTGACGCGAAAAATCTCCCAAGCTGACCTGGTTGAAAAATCCCCATGTTTATCAGGGGTCCAAATCAACAAGTCCTCTTTATTATTCACCCCACACACTGAAGCCATAACCTCACTAGCCAGTTGAGGACCAACAAGATCATTGAGTTTATCCACGTCCCAACAATTCTGAACCATTAAATCTTTCACCCGTAGATGAGACTCTGAGATGTGATTCACTCTCATACATAAGGGTCCAACCTCCATAAAGTTTTCATACCAAAGAGAGACCTTTCCTTCCCTCACTTTCCATTTAGAATTATGTAACAGCAACGAGATGCCTTTTAGAACATTATTCCAAAACTGAGAGCCAAGCCTCCCCTCCTGAATCAAAGAAATATGATTATTTTTCACAAAAATTAGCCCAGAGTGAGTCCTGCATCAAAAGTTGCTAGCCGAACTTTAGAAACATAGCCTGTTGAACCTTGCCGAGGTCCCCTACACCCACACCTCCCTCTTCACATGGCACACACATTTTTTTCCAAGCCCTCCAATTCCATTTCTTTTTCCCATCCTCTTCACCCCAAAAGAAAGTGGCAAACATGTTAGTCAATTTCCTCTTCACTGTTTTAGGCATGTGGACCACTGAAAGCAAATGGATAGGCATGCTAGTGAGAATGTGCCTCAAGATGATCAAGCAACCACCTTGCAATAACAATCTATTTTTCCAACCTGCCAATGTTTTCGCTACTTTCTCCACAAGAGGATAAAAATGGGCAACTTTGAACCTGCCATCATCTATAGGAGCTCCAAGGTAGGTGAAAGGGAAATGACCCTAAGAGCAACCGGTATCAGCCAAGATTCTCTAGCACGACAAGGAGGTAACCACTTAGACCAGAAAACAACAGACTTATCATAATTAATCTTTTGTCTCGACCAAGCCTCAAACGTATGAAAAATCTCCATCAAAGATCTAACCGTGCCTTTAGAAGCATTAGTAAAAACCACAATATCATCCGCATAAAGGAGGTTAGACAACAATGGGGCACCAGAAGGCAGAGAAAACATTTTAATTCTCCCCTCCCTCACCTTCTTGGAGATTAGCTGTGATAGGACTTCTTGGACCAGGATAAAGAGGTAGGGAGATAAAGGGTCACCTTGATGAAGACCCCTCTCTGATTTAAAGAAACCTTTATACGTACCATTCATCATGACAAAAAATCAAGGAATGGATACACAATTCCAAACAAGCTTGCAAAAGTTGTCAGGAATTCCAAAAGAACAAAGGACAAGCATTAGAAAACCCCAATCCACTCTATCATACGCCTTGCTCATATCAACTTTCATGAGCAAATTACCTCAACTCACCTTCTTATGCAGCAATTTAATAACTTTTTGCTTTAATGAAATATTCTGAAAAATATTGCGCCCCTTTACAAAGGCACCCTACTCAGGAGAAATAAGCTTGCCAAGGACTGGAGATAAGTCATTAACCATTAATTTAGAAAAAACTTTGTAAATCACATTACAAAGGCTTCTCGGTCTAAACTTATCAAAACTCGTGGGATTAGGCACCTTCGATATCAGCACAATAAAAGAAGAAGAGTAGAATCCAGGTAGACTTACACCTTGGAAAAAATCCTCAACACGGTTATGAACCTGGCAAGAATCTATGGTAACATGCGGTACGAGACTTTCAATGGCTTGACTGTTGCCAATTGGAATCACTGGAGGTAATGAACCCCCCTCCCCACTTTCGCAAGTTCTCCCTTGTCCATGCAATCTATCTAGGCTAGCTAACCCACGATCAAAATTTATTTACCTTTCTCCGCTATACTGAGCCCCGCCTTGCTAGACTCAGCCTTATCTCGAGACTCATCAACCTTATTTCCTTCCTCATGCGTTGTCTCAACCACCGGATTCTTCCATCCCACTTCCTTCCAGACTTTGGTATCATCCTTGTTTCCACCCACTTTCCCATGCTTATTCACATCATTACTACGGTTAGCACGTTGAACACTTCTACAAACTCATTCATTGTCTAAAGCATTTGTTACAGTCGAAGCCTGGCTTTTCATATATAACTAGCTGCCATATCTGATTCGAGTTCCCAACCATCACAAGAAAGCCTGCAATCGGATCATCCCTGAGGTCCTCTTCAACGCACAACCTCGCCCTGTTGCATGTGTACTGTAAATTGTCGCATTATCTATGCCCAAGAATTTACCAAACCTTGTAGCAAAACTTTGAAGGCAATCCAGCCGATACAGTTGCAATGGAAGACCTGTCAAAAAGATCCATTGAGGAGCAATGGAGGGTTCTTTTTTAACATCAAACCCCACTGACCAACTAAAAAGCCTGAACTGAACTCCTACCACCACCCAACCTTCACGTACCCATGCATGGAGATAGTCTTTCTCATTCGCTAAGTGCAAGAGCACGTAAAAATCATCCATAAGGCTGATCATTGGCACCTCACTAAACCCCCATGATTTAATAATATGTTTCCACAAAACCTCAATGGATGGTCTAGTGTTCAGAAATTTTAGGACCAAAGCAAATTTCAAGTCTTCGGCTGCCCTCACCATCTTAGTGGCCGAAAAAACAAATCCAAGTTCACCATTAATTACCTCAGGGCGCCGGATTGGGATTTTGAATTTTGGAGGATAGATAAGCCGTTGCAACGCCTCCACAAACGTTCTTCGATCGCTCGCCTCATTACTATTACTGGTCAAACGCTCCAGACCCACCAGAGGGGGCCCTACTAGATTATTCTGCTCCAGCCCACAGGTACAAGAGGCCATCGGAGGGCCGCTCATGACCACCCACGAAGGACTTGCGCCGCACAAAGAAAACCCGAGCAAAGCATGCACATGCTACGTAAGGAAACTTTATGCAAGTTGTTCCTATTTGAGTCTAGTTTCTGTGTGTACCTGTTGTGTTTGATTTAATGGTCATCGTATAGTCAAAAATTAATTTTAACCATGGAAAGGTGAATCTTGGCGATGAACTGGATGATATATTCTATTTTAGAGTATTTGACCAAGCTAATGGACAGATCTTGATCCTAAATTTTTATGGAGTGTTTCTAACAGTTTCTGTTTTTAGAAAGTTTGGATATTTTGTGGTTTAATCTTACTCTAATGACTTTGATATTTTTATTTGATGATTCTAAGCCTTTGATATACATTCTAGGATCTTTCTTTGAAGATTTTAGCAGTTGATTTGAATTGATATGATTTTTATGCATGAGGATACTCAGATGGATAAAAAGTTTGATGATTTCGGCTAGATCCATGTTTTGGTTTATTTTTAGCCATGCGATTTTAAGTTTAATACTTGAATCTACTTTAGGAAATATTTTTAAGCCATATGATGTTTTTGGTTTGAAGTTTTTATCAAGGTTTGTCTTGAAACAAGGGTTTGATCTGTGACGACCAAAACTTTCTAGGGTTTTTGTATAAATATTTTGTTTTTTTTATACAACAGCCCATGAGAGTTTCGGCCTTCATAGGAAATTAGAGTTTGAAGTCCAATGGAACTAGGGCTCACGCCCAACTCAAGATCTTGCATGCCACTTGCCATCCAATAGATTTTATGTCTAGGACTTGATGAATCTAGATGGAAATAAGGGAAGAGAGGTGAGAAGGATCTAGGGTTTGCCTTACATGCCTACCATAGGAGATCAACTACTTTCTTGCCATGTGTCATGCATGCAAGGAGGTTTACTTGTAGGAAGAAGCGTTGTGACACTTGTCACTATGGGAGAGAGATTCTAGAAGGAGAATGATGAGGTTATGGAAAAACGGAGCCTAGGCAAGGCCAAGAAGCATGCACGACAACCATGGTAGAAGGAAGATTTGCTTTTTGCCGTGTGTCACACATGCACAAAAATAGGTAAAAAGTTTTGTCTTGGGAAGAAAGGCCCACATGCCTAGGGTTTCTAGAAGGAAAATCTTGGTGGGAAGACACCTTGAGATGGATGGCTAGGGCAAGGGAGTTTGTGCAATTTTGGACTAATCACATGCTTGTCCAAAAGTGTGGTGAAAGAAGATCTTCTTTGGGAGGAAGATGGAGGTTTCGGTAGCCCACGCACACACACACACTCCTCACACGCCACTTGGCACACATGCACACATGTAGGAGATTGAGTAAGATTTTTAGCTTGAAGAAGACTGTGACGCCCCCAGATTTTGCTTGGGATCGGACGGACATTTGAAGCGTCGAGACATGCAACACAAGGTTACCTACCTCCGTTCATGACATATAAGATGCAATATTTCTAACATGCATTTAGCATTATGCAATATTCGCAGCGGATAGTTTTTTTCTTTAGCAATACTATGCACCAAACCAAAATATCCCAAATACTTAAAACATACTTCATACTTAACGACATACTAAACAACTAAGATCACAATAATAGTCCATAAGGTTGTGATCAAAAGAGTGCTGGAGATTGAACTCCACAAATTCAAGTAGTAATCTGAGGTAACTACTGTACTACCATCTACGTCGCACCGTCGCTTAGTTGACCGTTTCCAGTTGGTCGATTCCCGGTTCTCCTTTAGATCCTATAACAAAATCTACCATTCGGGGGGAATGGTAGTTGGGACTACCACAGTGAGATTTGATTACAAATCTCAGCAAGTTAACAGAAAACTTCCACACAGGTTAATGATGCATGCATGGCAGTAAAAGCGTGAATGCATAATCAAATCATAAGTAATCATAGCATAACTTGACATACAACATAACATAACTAGCATAACTTAAGCTGAAACTGAAGCTTAGCATGAACGTGACTTGAAACATAGCATGAACGTGAACTTGAAATATAACATGGACTTGAAACATAACATGAACATGAACATGCATAATTTGAACATGAACTTGAGCATGACATAACATAAATGTGAACTTGGAACATAACGTAAACTTGAACATAACATAACATGAACTTGAAACATATTCTTGTCTCATGGGATTACTATGCGTGAACGTAAAGTTGAACATAACATAACGTGAACTTGAAACATGACTTGAACGTGAAATACATGAACTTGAAATCTTATTCAATAGACTTAATCATTAAAGTGACCATATGGGTGCTACACAGGTCCCCTTGAGCCGTGTGTCCCTGCCGATTACCGCATCACATCACAGGTGTCTATACCAGCTGTGAGTGCGTTAATACGTACTCCACAGTTGTTGTGGCTTCACGTATTCTACGTGTCACAATTGTTGTGTCTCACGTAGTGTATGCTCCATAGTTGTTGTGGCCCCATACTTCTTGCTCCACAGTTGTTGTGGCCCCATGACTTATTTGTTTGTGCCACACTTGATGTGGACACACGTAACATAATGTGTGGCACCATCGGCGTTAGTGCCTGGCGCGCTCTGGTGACCAGCTAATTAGGCCCCATTCGCAACCTGTTGAATGAACTTCGTCAACCCAGGGAATTTCACACCTATTTAGACACTCCAGCATGAACAAAGGAGTTCCACTAGGATATTACCCTATCCTAGCGCTTAGGGTCGTGATTGACATGAATGACTTAACTGACATACATGACATTTCGTAACATGAAGTAACATGAACGTGACATAAAAGATAAAAGTCCTGACTTAGCATAACGTGACATGAACGTAAGATGACAGACATGACATACTTCAAGACATAAATGTAACAGAGTACATTTCATAACATGGCATACTTGTAACATGCAACATTTCGTAACATGGCATACCATATAACAGATAGCATTTCTTAACATGGTGTAACATGTGACAGTGAATATTACGTGACATGAAATACTTGTAATAGATGACATACTTAACTTAACATGACATACTTGCAATGTATAGGAATACGTGACAGAATATCTTGTGTAACAGATGAATAATTCATGACAAAATAAATTCTGTGTAACAGATAAATATTTAATGACTTGGCATGGCACATATGATAACATGCATACATACAATTTAGTTCCCTTACTTTTCACACATACACATTAAACTGATAGTAAGTTAAAAGCTAACTTATCTCGATCGTCGCATTCTACTAGAATAAAACGCGAAACACGAGGAACTGTAAGAGGGTATTATAAATGTTAGAAATTAATTACTAACAATTAAAAATGTGAAAAGAGACAACTTAGAGTAAAATTATCATTTTACCCTCTACATGCGGACAAATGACCATTTTACCCCTAATTTAAGGATTTCACATCCTAACTCAAAAAATTACCAAAATTTACATTCCTCATGTAAATCTTGTCCTAGACTCAAATAACAACTTAGAAAAATTTAAAACCAATCACAACTATGGAAACTCACAATGACCAAAACATTCATAGACCATTTCTCTTGATTTTGGTTGCAATTTCTTCCATATTCAAAACCCACGATTAAACCAAAATTTTGTAACAAGGATCTTCCTATCCTAAGTTTAAAAATACACTTAATATATCCATTAAGAAAAGCTAATCATCAACAACAAACTTTTTAACAAAAAGTAAACCTTAAATCACAAGTTTTGACCTTAATAAAAACATCTCCAAGAATTCCAAAAAATCAAATCTTACTTCTAACATATTCATAATATCATCCTAAGATCAAACATGCTTTAAATCATCAAACCAAACTCACCAAAAATCACAAAACGACACTTGGAGTTTTTGGTTTTAAACTTAGTCCAAAACAGAAACTGTTTTTCCCAACTAACTTTGATCAATCTCTTGATTCATGGCTTAAAGACATGTGATCTTCAAACTAACACATCACATGGTTTAAAAATGTGTCCTAAAGAAGATCCAACCATCAAACTTAAAATCACATGGCTAAAATTTAATAAAACATGGATCTAACTCAAAAACATCAAATTTTAGGCCTAACCGAAATCCTCTTGCATAGAAAATCATATATTTAAAACTAATACTAAATATCTTCGAAATAACATCCTAACATGTATATAAGAGGCTTAGGATCATCATATAAAAATATCAAAGCCTTTGGAATAAGATTAAACCACGAAATATTCAAACTTTCACAAAACAGAAACTGTTTTTCCACTTCCAGTTTTCAAGTTTCTAACTCTAAGAAAATCTATCATCAAAAGCTTTATTCATGCAACAAAATCTCAATGAACATTCATAAACACATGTTAACAGCACTCCATAAAATTTTCGGACCAAGATATGTCCATTAGCTTGGTCAAAACTTCCAAAACATAACATACTCTCCAGTTTCACGCCTAGAATGACCTTTCCATGGTTAAAAATACTTTTGACCGATCAAATGAGCATGTAATGAGACTAATAAGATATCCATGGAAACTAGACTCAAATATGAACAACTTATGTGAAGGAATTATCTTGGTAAAATACCTGTAAAGGGTCTAAAAGGGCCACGCAAAATGTCCCATAAATCTGCCCGAGAGAGCTCTTTTGGGTTTCTCTCTAAGAACGGGGGAAAAGAAGTGATAAAATGGAATGAAAAGTGCCTTGCACGACTATAGACTCCTGGAGGGGGAAGTTGTGGGATGGAATGACCCCTGATTGGAGGTGGCTATGTGACATAAAGTGGAGAATAGTGAGGTGCAAAGACTGCCTGCAGCAGCTGTGAAAGATGGAGGTTGATCGAGTGGATTTCTCCTTCACATCAAGGCACTATTGGGTGCAGCCAATGGCAGTGGATGGTCTGCCATGTGGGAGAGGAAACTTCTCCAAGAAGCTTTGCCAAGGTGGCCAATTTCGTGGGCCTTGGTGGGTCCCACCAAGTGGGCTTCAATTTGGGGTTTAAAAGGGGTTTGGTTAGGGTTTGAGATGCTATCAAGCCCAAAACTAGTTTTTCTTGGCCCAATCAAATTTCCAAGGTTTAAAAGGTTGGATAATGATGTCATAACAAGGATTTGATTAATTAATAGCATGTGGAAGTGATTTAATCAAGTAATTAAATACAATGCTATAAATCGGATTAAAAAGGGTTTGGAGGCCAACTTTAGGGTTTGAGAAAACCGTTTAGGGTTTTGGTTTCAACCAAGCTTTTGGGATTTTAATTAGATTCCAACCATTTAGGTTTTGCTAGGGTTGAAACCCTCTTTGGTCTGGCACAATTTAGTTGATCAGATGAAATAGAGCTTTGCTTAGGTGGCATGATCTCACACCTTGACTTCCTTCACAAATCCATCTAATGGTTCCTCATAGTGCCAAGTACCACATCAACCATTGGCCACTTTACCAAGGTAACTACGTCTTGACTTTCATATACGACAGCTCGCATTTCACCTTAACCGTAGGTGCACCCACTAGCTTTAGGTGCGATCCCACTCCGATATCCTTTTCTTTTAGGTACCATTCGAGATCCCCCGTTAGTACTTCGTCGACCCAAGGGTATCCCTCCATTTTAACCACTCCTGATAGGACAAAGGAGTTCCACTAGGACATTCCCCCATCCCAGCATTTGGGGTCGTGATAAAAACTTTACTTTTTAAAGACTTTTTCCTTTCAAAAAGAGTTTTCACAATCCCAATGCATGTGACATGACGATGGATCTTAGAACTTTCATGAGACACATGAAATACCACAATGCGTCATCATAACCATGAAAGTCGAAATGTTCATCATAAAATAAAGCATCCATACATGCAATGCATACCCTGTCATAGCTTGAAAATATTAGAACATGTGAATATGTTCCCTTATAACAATT